>NC_045784.1:22025825-22326181 GCF_008692025.1 Phocoena sinus | reverse complement strand
TTGGCAATTTTGAAAAAACCTGCTATAAATATCCTAGTATGTTTTTCTGTTCACCTTTATTTTGAGAAGATATGTGGGGTTTACACTATTATAAATGGTAATGTTTTTTAACATTTCATGTTCCAGTTTTGCTGGTACACAGAAATATAATTGATTGATTTTTATATGTTGACCTTACATATTATGATCTTGCTGATACCCTTCTAGTCTCTGTTGATTATTTTACATTTTCTAAATAGATGATGATGTCATAGGAGAATTAGTTTTATTTCTTCCTTTAAAAATCTATATACTTTTATTCATTTTTATGGCATGTTTGCGCTGTTGGGAACTCACATTCAATGATGAATAGAAGTGATTACAGAATACATCTTTTTTATTCTTATCAATATTTTTTATTGAAGTATAGCTGATTTACAACGTTGTGTTAATTTCTGCTGTACAGCAAAGTGACTCAGTTACACACATATATACATTCTTTTTCATATTCGTTTCCATTATGGTTTATCACAGGATATTGAATATAGTTCCCTATGCTACAGAGTATGACCGTGTTGTTTATCCATTCTACATATAAAATAGTTTACATCTGCTAACCCCAGCCTCCCACTCCATCCCTCCACCAACCCCTCCCCCTCGGCAACCACTAGTCTGTTCTCTATGTCCTATGTCTGTGATTCTGTGTCTGTTTCACGGATAGGTTCATTTGTCATATTTTAGATTCCACATATAAGTGATCTCATATGGTATTTGTCTTTCTCTGCCTGACTTCCTTCACTTAGTGTGATAATCTCTAGGCCCATCCATGTTGCTGCAAATGGCATTATTTCATTCTTTTTCGGGGCTGAGTAGTATTCCATTGTATATGTGTACCACATCTTCTTTATCCATTCATCTGTCAATGGACATTTAGGCTGTTTCCATGTCTTGGCTACTGTGAATAGTGCTGCTATGAACAGGGTGCATGTATTTTTTTGAATTATAGTTTTGTCTGGATATGCCTGGGAGTGGATTGCTGGATCATATGATAATTCTAATTCTAGTTTTCTGAGTAACCTTCGTACTTTTTTCCACCCTGGCTGCACCAACTCACATTCCCACCAACAGTGTAGAAGGGTTCCCTTTTTTTTCTTCACACTCTCTCCAGCATTTGTAGACTTTTTAGTGATGACGGCCATTCTGACCAGTGTGACGTGCTACCTCATTGTAGTTTTGATTTGCATTTCTTCAATAATTAATTAGCCATGTTGAGCATCTTTTCTTGCGCCTATTGGCCATCTGCAGAATACATCTTTCTATTCCTTACCATGGAAGGAAAGTTTTCAGCATTTTGCTGTTAAGTACAGTGTCTCTGACAGTTTTGTTTTGCTTTTGTAGAAAATCTTTATCATCAGATTAAGAAGGCTGTCTCCAATTCCTAGTTTTCTAAGAGTTGTTTTTTTTTTTGGTAAGTAAGTCATATTTGGACATTGTATTTCATCAAATGCTTTTCCTACATCTACTGATATGATCATGTGATTTTATATTTCATTTGTTTGTTAGTGTGCAAAATGGCATTAATCGATTTTCAAACATGATTCCAATCCTTATCAAGCTACTTAACCATGATACACTTTATTGTATATATTGCTGGATTTAATATGCTAATTTTTCATTTAGGATTTTTGTACCTATGTTTATGAGATTTGCCTGTAATTTTCCTTTTCCATAATATCTTCAAGTCTTCCAAGTTCAAGTTATGCTAAAGTCATAAAAAAGTTGGGAAGTCATTCCTCGTTTTTTTTGTTGTTGTTGTTGTTCTCTGGTAGAATTTATATAAGCTTGATGTCTTTTTTCCTTAAATGTTTAGAAGAATTTATCTGTGAAGTAATGTATACCTGGAGTTTTCTTTGAGAGAAGCCTTTAGTCATTTAACTTAATCTTCCCAATAGATTATTCAAAGGACTTTCTATTTTACTAATTCCTAGTATCTTTATAATTCCTTTTTATTTTACTTTATTTGTGCATAATAAATACGCTGTTCTTTTTCAAATGTCTTGACAAAGTTGTTTCCTCAGGCAGGACCCAGTCAGGAAAATAGCAATCACATTAAGCATTTAAAACAGATGGAATTTAACACAAAGAATTGTTTACATCCCATCCTCAGCCTCAGAAAACCACTGATGCTTTACAACTCTGTAATTTAGATTTGTCATTTCTAGAATTTCATATAAATAGAATCAAGCATACAATACATTATCTCTTGTGCCTGGCCTTGTTCATTCAGTTAAATGTCTTCAGATTCATCCATGTTATTACATGTTATCAGTAGTTCTTTCTTACTGCTAAGTAGTATTCCATTGTATAGACATACCACAATTTATGTATTCCCACTGTTGATGGACATTTGGATTGTTTCCAGGTTTTCACTATTAAGTATAAAGAGTCTATGAACAGCTGAATAGACATATATTTTCTTTCCTCTCAGGTAAATAACTAGATGTGGATTTCTGGGTCATATGGAAATGATATTGAAATTTTAAAGAATTCTTAAGAATGTTTACTTACTTAAGAATGTTTACTGAGTTGTAACTGCTCTTATATTGTTAATACATTAGTGCTTAACACTACTTTTCAGTACTAGGCACTTTTTTTTTCACTGTAACTTCATAGATATGTTTGTGGGCTGTTAGGGAGATGCTGCATCTAAAACCCAGGCCTAATTAGTAAGTGCTAATATAGTCGAAGCAATATCATATGTATTTAATTAATAGTTTTTCATAGCAGTCTAAAAGAGTCTGCATATTATTCTCATTTTTCAGATGAGGTGTAAACTGAGGCAAAATTAGTGTCTTTGGGTAAGTTAATTAACGTTAAGTTGCAGAGCTAGGATTTGAACCAAGTAAGTTGGCTTCCCAACTCTATGTTCGTAAATCTATCCCTTAAATATAGAATAAAACAGGAAATATATACTTGATAGTTGAAACAAGGAAGAAAAAGATACATGTGCTCTCAGCATAAACAGCGGTATCCATTTAAATGAAGTAGATTTCCAATGTGTGATTTTGGTCAATATATGCAAAATAGAGATTAATTAAAGTATACAGACAAAATGTAGAAAACAAGAAGGTTTAGATGTACTTTAAAACTAATTAGTTTTGAATATCATGTTAGAATCAGATAGTTCCCAAATTTAGTAAGCCTGTTTATCCCATAACTCTACCTACCTACCTTAGATATATACGTACCATATATTGCTAATGCATCCATGTGTTATTTTTGGTATTAATTATAATATCCTTAGCATACACTAACAGTATATAATTAATTGATTAAATTTAAATTTAAAAGATGCATACCATATTGTTGGGTTTTCTTCTACTTTTTGCAGTTGAAGTTTGAGCTTCTGTTCAATATGTTCCATGGGTTGTACAGAATAAATGTCTGAACAGCTGTAGCATCTTCACCTTATCTCTCAGCTACTGGCACCAAGGAATCAATGGAAAATCTATAATGTGTTACTGTACTAATCATGATGAGAGGACAAGTTTGATTATGTTTTTCAGAGAAAAAATAATAGTTGGTTAACATCAATTTTGCGATGACATGAATCTGTTTTTTTAAGGAAATGTTAGCAAGTTTTAAAATACGACACCTTCAAGAGGCATATAAAAATAATATTTTGGGGCTTCCCTGGTGGCGCAGTGGTTGAGAGTCCGCCTGCCGATGCAGGGGACACGGGTCCGTGCCCCAGTCCGGGAAGATCCCACATGCCGCGGAGCGGCTGGGCCCGTGAGCCACGGCCCCTGAGCCTGCGCTCCGCAACGGGAGAGGCCACAACAGTGAGAAGCCCGCGTACCGCAAAAAAAAAATAATAATAAAAAATAATATTTTATATTCTAAAATACAGTAACTGCATTATAACCTCTATTTAAACGGAAAGTATGTTACTTACAGTGCTTTACAATTTAACTATCACAGCTCCTATTGATATAGAAGCCTGCCACTGAGATCATTAAAATAGCATCTTTATTAGACAAGTCAATAACAGTTGGATTAATTAGAGACCTATCATACAAACATTTCAGGGAAGAAACATCCCACTCTCATGTACTACCTTAAAGAGGCTGCTTATAGAAAGCAGAGGAGGGATGTGCTTTGTAAAATAGGAATATGAACTACTTAATCAACAATCAAATCTCTGTCCACATATTTTAGCGACTCAGTACTTAGAATAATAAAAAAAACATTACATACTTCTTTCTTTATCCAAGGACAGAATTCCCTCATATTGGTCATCTCTGATTTTATAAACCATACTAGAGAAAAAACATGAAAACGATAGCTAATGTGGTTAAAAAAAAAAAAAAAAAGACATACTAGGCTTTAGCACTGATATTTACTTATTACAAACTGCACAAATTCTCAGAAATATTAAAAATACTCTTTCAGACCAATTATAAAAAGGTACATTAGCTGCACATTTACAACTCACAGAAACCCTGATTTCAGGTTGAAAGAAACCCAGGCAAAAGCTATATGGGATGCCATTTACACACTGTAATAAAAGTGAAATGTAGCTAATGAGCCCTTCCCAATGGTTTGTATCATACTAATTTCTGACTCTGCCTTTATGGCAGCTACTGTTCAGAAAAAGTCCATCCATTCCATATAAATCTGGCCGCTCCCTGCTCCAGTACCATTGTTAGAAAACTCAATTTGAATCAAACCTAATCACTTCTGCTAGCCACAGTGCACTTCCAAACACTCCTCACCCTCCCATACATTCTAGTGTGACTTTGTTTCTTGCATCTTTCAGTCTTCCTCCAATTCAACCACACTCTAATTGGCTGGCGGGGGATTCCACTGTCGCTCAAGCTAAAACCCCCGGCTCATTGAGGACACTGGAAGCTGAGTTTGCATTCTGAGTTTGGTTCCAAGGATACATATTTCCTGGCCTATTTTTTTTAACCCCTATAAGTAGCCAGGTAGAAGGTAAGACAGTGCATGAAACCGTACCTTAAAATACAGCAGATCATTTTTCTGACACAGTTAAATTATTTACTTCCATGCCTGTGGTCAAGAATGGAACTGAAGGCTTGTCTCCACATTTTACCACAAGTAAGTGAGCCATGCATCATCTGGAAGCCCCTTTCAACAACCAGTGGGTTACCACTTTTTAAATGACTTCATGTGACCTAAAGATTTTTTGGTTTCTGGAGGAAATTTAGCAAAGTTTTCTATGGGTAGCAATCCAGACAATTCAATATTGTTTTCTGCTTCTAGATGTGGGGTGTTAGCATCAAATTATTGACGTTTTTTAAAATTCACAAAATACAAAATATTTCTGGAGTGTTACTAATGTACCTGATGCTAGATAACAGAAGAGAAAAATTTCCAGCTTGTGATGTACAAATAAAAGGGAGATATTATTAGCTCTGTGTCACCAAGTTATGGATTTCACTGAGAGTAAACAAAGGACCAGCTTGTGGGATCTCTGGCTGTGTGATGAGTGTGGGAGGGTTACAAAATAACTGACACAAAGTCCTTGCCCTCAAGTAGTTTCCATCTTATGAAGGAGACATTTACATAGAAAATGCATAATGTTTTTCTAAAGTGAGTACCAAATTTGTAACACAGACAACAACTGATAAAGAATTTTAGAGGTGGGGAGAGATGACTGAGACAGGTATTTGTCCCAGTTATAGTTTCACTAGCCATCATCCTCTTCTCTGCCTCTCCGGTCAAAGGTGGGGTGGAAAAGGAAGCAAAAACCCCAATTAGTGCTTAGCTTCAACTGTCAAATAACTTGGAGTGGCTTTGTTCTCATTCATCATAAACACACAGGATGGAGAGGAGATGAAGATGGTGGAGCAACAGGACATGGAACTCACCTCCCCCCATGAACAAATCAAAAATTACATCTACACGTGGAATAGTTCTCACTACAAACTAACTGAAAACTGGCAGAAAGACTCCTATACCACCAAGGCTGAAAGAAAGATCCACATGGAATCAGATAGAAAGGGAAGAGAAGCGATCAGGTTGGGACCTGTGCCCCAGAGAATGGACTCAGAGGAAAGGGGAGATTACACAGGTGGACACCCTCCCTGGGGAGTGAGTGCTTCAAGTCACATATTGGGCACCCCCGCCCTGGGATACAACACAGGGAAGACGAGCCACCTTGGCTGCTTGAAGGGCCAGTGGGACTAACAGGAGGGCTCTGGGAAGTCTGGACTCTGCTCAGGAACAAGCACATGTGTGCATGCTTCTCCTGAAGCAAGACTGAAACCATGGGGGCAGCTGACTTGTCACCCACAACTGCACCAGTGCACACCAAAGCATAAGCCAAGCGAACACTCTGGCCCCATGTACTTCATGTCACAGCTCCATGCTGGAGTGAGCACTGCCGTGAATGCGGAAAGAACTCGGTTACGAAATACAGCAGTGACTCAGACCTGAAACACCATCTGAGGAGAGTGGCGGCAGCCATTACTGCTGAAAGAGGAGAAATAACAACCAATACCACAGAGAATCGAAAAATCCTAAGAGAATACTATGACCAGTTGTATACGCCAACAACCTGGAAGAAATGGACAAATTTCTAGAAACGTACAACCTGCCAACACTGAATTAGGAAAGAACAGACAATCTGAACGACAGATCACTAGTAGTGCAACTGAATTTGTAATTTAAAAAAACAAAAAAATACTGCCAGCAAACAAAAGTTCAGGATTGGATGGCTTCACAGGGGAATTCTACCAAACATATAAAGAATAGCTAATACGTGTCCTTCACAAACTATTCTAGAAAATTAAAGAGAAAGGAACACTCCCAAATTCATATTATGAGGCCACCATTACCTTGACGTCAAAACCAAAGACACTACAAAAAAAGAAAACTGCAGGCCTGTATTTGCGATGAATATAGATGCAAAAATCCTCAACAAAATATTAGTAAATTGAATTCAATAATATATATAAAGGATCATACACCATGATCAAGTGGGATTTACTTCAGGGATGCAAGGACCATCCAATATTGCAAATCAATCAGTGTGAAACACTACGTTAACAAAAATATCACAAGGTCATGTTGATACACACAGAAAAAGCATGTGACAAAATTCAAGATCCATTCATGATAAAAACTCTCATCAAAGTTGGCATTGATGGGGCTTCCCTGGTGGCGCAGTGATTGAGAATCCGCCTGCCGATGCAGGGGACATGGGTTCGTGCCCCGGTCCAGGAGGATCCCACATGTCGTGGAGCGGCTGGGCCCGTGAGCCACGGCTGCTGAGCCTGCGTGTCTGGAGCCTGTGTTTCGCAACGGGAGGGGCCACATCAGTGAGAGGCCCATGTACAGCAAAAAAAAAAAAAAAAAAAAAAAGTTGGCATTGATGGAACATATAAACGTAATGAAAAGCCCATTTATGATAAATCCACAGGTAACATCCTATTCAACAGTGAAAAGCTGAAAGCTTTTCCTCTAAAATCAGGAAAAAGACAGGATGCCCACTCTCGCTGCTTCTATTTAACATAGCGTTGCAAGTCCTAGCCATAGCAGTCAGACAAGGAAAAGAAATAAAAGCATCCAAAGTGGAAGGCAAGAAGTAAAACTGTCACTATTTGCAGATGACATTATGCTATATACATATAACCCTAAATTCTCCATCAAAAATTATTGGAATAAATGAATTCAATAAAGTTTCAGGATACAAGATTTATACAGAAATCTGTTGCTTTTCTAAGACTAAAAATGAACTATCAGAAAGAAAAAGCAAAAAAATACAAAAACAAAAACCCAATCCGGTTTAAAATTGCATCAAAAAGAATAAAATGCCTAGGAATAAACTTAACCAAGGAGGTGGAAGACCTATACTCTGAGAACTATTAAATAATGATGAAGGAATTTGAAAATGATAAAAAAGAAAAAGGAAAGCTGTCTCATGCTCTTGGATTAGAAGAACTAGTATTGTTAAAAAGCACTACAGGGTTAATGCAATCTCTATCTCTAAGATACCTCTAAGATACCCACATTTTTCACAGTTCTAGAAAAAAAAATCCTAAAATTTATATGGAACCACAAAAGACCCCGAATTGCCAAAGCAATGCTCAGAACATTGAACAAAGCTGGAGGTATCTAGCTCCCTGACTTCAGACTATACTACAAAGCCACAGTAATCATAACAGCATGGTACTGGCACAAAAACAGACACATAGATCAATGGAACAGAATACAGAGCCCAGAAATAAATTACATAAATTGATGTACAACAAAGGAGGCAAGAATACACAATGGAGAAAAGACAGTCTCTTCAATAAGTGGTGCTGGGAAAACTGGACATCTACATGTAAAAGAATGACTTTAGAACATTCTGTAACACCATATACAAAAATAAACCCAAAATGGATTAAAGACTTAAATGTAAGACTTGAAACCATACAACTCCTAGAAGAGAACATAGGCAGAACACTCTATGACATAAATCATAGGAATATCTTTTTGGATCTAAGGCAAAAGAAATATAAACAAATGGAACCTAATTAAACTTAAAGGCATTTGCACATCAAAGGAAACCAATGACAAAATGAAAAGACAGCCTACTGAATGGAGAAAATGTTTGCAAATGATATGACCGATAAGGGGTTAATATCCAAAATATATAAATAGCTCATACATCTCAATATCAAAAAAACAAACAACCCAATTAAAAACTGGGCAGAAGACCTGAATAGACATTTTTCCAAAGAAGATATACAGATGTTCATCAGGCACCTGAAAAAATGCTCAACATCACTAATCATCAGAGAAATGCAAATCAAAACCACAATGAAATGTCACCTCACGTCTGTCAGAATGGCTGTCATCAAAAAGAATACAAATAACAAATATTGCCGAGGTTGTGGAGAAAAAGCAACCCTAGTACACTGTTGGTGGGATTGTAAATTGGTGTGGCCACTGTGGAAAACAGTATGGAGTTTCCTCAGAAAACTAAGAAAAGAACTTTCATGTGATCCAGCAATTTCAATGCTGGGTATATATCTGAAGAAAATGAAAATACTCATTTGAAAAGATTGATGCACCCCAATGTTCACAGCAGTATTATTTACAATAGCCACAATACAGAAGCAACCTAAATCCCCATCAACAGATGAATGGATAAAGACGACATGGTGCATATATGTATACAATGGAATGTTACTCAGCCATTAAAAAGAATAAAATTCTGCCACTCACAACAGTGTGGATGGACCTGAACTGTATTATGCTTAGTGAAGTAAGTCAGACAGAGAAAGACAAACACTGTATGTTATCACTTTTATGTGGAATCTAAAAAGTAAAACAAAGGAATGTATATAACAAAACAGAAAC
Organism: Phocoena sinus; assembly: GCF_008692025.1. Lineage (NCBI taxonomy): Eukaryota > Metazoa > Chordata > Mammalia > Artiodactyla > Phocoenidae > Phocoena > Phocoena sinus. Next base: position 22,316,827 of record NC_045784.1, on the reverse strand, counting down.
AGACTCACAGATATGGAGAACAACAATCTAGTGGCTGCCAGTGGGGAGAGGAAAGGGGGAAGCATCAAGAAAGGGGTATGCAATTAAGAGATGCAGTCTACGATGTATAAAGTAGATAAGCAGCAAGGATATATTGTACAGCACAGGGAAATATAGCAAATGTTTTGTATTAAGTTTAAGTGGAGTATAATGTATAAAAATTTTGTATCACTATGTTGTTACACCTGAAAGTAATATAATATTGTAAATCAACTCTACTTCAATTTTTAAAAAGTTTTTAAATAAACACATAGTATGTCCATTACACAACCCATTTCCATAATGAGTGAAATGCAAGCCTGGCTTATCCTGAAACCACAAGCTTGCCAAACTGATTTAAACAATGAAAAGAAAGCCACTGTCCATGGCGTATTTATTATTTGTGTCTGAATGTGGTTGAAGTACAGATAAAATAACTTTTACCCCAAATTTAAATTTACCTTAACCAGAACCAGACTAGAGTTTTTTCCTAGGGAACCGAAGTGGGTTTTTTCTGTCTTATTTTTCTTTCTTTATTGTTTGTTTGTTTTTGCATTTACTTTCCTCCCTTAAAGAGTAAAGATGCTAAGTGTATGCATACATATGTGTCTTTCTTTCTGGTCATTCAAATATTCTTTAACTAAACAGTACCTGCTATCTATTTTAAATGCCTTTCTTTAAGTTTCCTACCACATATTCTCCCTATGCTCACTTTTTATTTCCAGTCTTGGTCAATTAAACATTTTATTATATATTTTCTAACTGTTGCCTAGCTTTCCCCTTTTCAAAATTACCATATTTAACTTTATCAAATTCTTGACCTGTTTTGATTCTAGTAGACCAAATTCGGGCAACCCTTCTTAATAAAAGAGTGTTGTTGCCCAGAGAAGAATACTTAAACGACCATGAACCTCACCTAGTATGTTCTCACTTCTGAGGAGCTGTCACTGAATTAGCTTTTATTCACACTACAAATACAAATTAGTTATCCCTTTAAAATGGATATCCATCCAAACAGTGGTACAAGGTACCTACCCTACTCCTAGGTTCATATAAACCTAGTAATTGGAATAGGCACTCATAAGGACACAAGAGTGGGTCTCATTCTCTCATCTCCCATTACAGAAACTCATATTCTATCCTTTTACATTTTTTTCATTTCAGAAAAAAATTCCTAAGAATCTTTGTCTGAAACAAGACATCTTATGAAATACCCTAAAAAACTTTCCTATACTTTCATTCCTAAATGATAATAATGATCATGATAATGTTGGATTTGGGGGCCATCTAGTCCCCAATAATATGTCTAAGCATGTTACAGGATAGAGGTCTATATAAGATTTGAATATTGTTTTCAGGTTCGTCCCAATCTCAGAAAGCTGCTCTCTTCCCTTACAGTTATCTTTCTGAATGATAGTCACTAAAACACTATAGCATAGATGGAAAAAAAAAATCAGTTCTTGAGGAATGCAAATTTAATTAACTAGTAATTGTTGGCAGGCTTCTTAAATTCCATAAACCTCAATTTACTCATCTCTAAAGTGAAAAAGTTGAACCACATATTTTTAAAGATATATATATATATATATATATATATATATATATATATATATATATATATATATATACACACATACTGGGAATATCATGGAAAGAGCTGCCATTACTTAGAAGCAAACGTTTTTTTCTTTTTCTTTGATGATTAAGGTCACATATAACCCAGGCCATTAACTTACTTCATTCCCCCAAGTCTCTTCCTCTTGTCCTTATGAATCCCCATCAGATTGGACCATCCAGTGGTCTCATTCCCTCCACTTTATTCCATCATATTTCCTTGCGTCTTCTCAGATCCCTTCCATCCTCACAAGCCCAGCTTCCTTTTCTTGTTAAACTCTTGGTTCAATCTCATTGCCCAACTGGGGTAAGGGGTTTCAGAATGTGAATGAGGAGGCAGGGATGAATAAAATGGTATAATGAAAAAAATCACAAATATTTTTCTTGGTAAAACTGATAATTTAATAATATAACACCAATATGTTTCTATTCTAATAGTGTCTGCCTCTTTTTCCCATCTTACCAGTTTACCTATTGTCCTATCTTTGTTTTGATCAGGACCTAAGAAGGGCTACAGCAACATATGTTAATATCCCATTTCAGGAAATAGGTTAGAAGGTAAATAACATGCCCTACCACATATGATCCTGTGGCAGTCTCTACATTATTTGCCATTCCATTCAAATCCATAAGCATTGATACCAGCATGTCCTGGGAAAATGTGTGTTCCATATCTTTCTTGCTGTTCTCAGTGACTAGCAAACCCTACAGTAGTAGGACATTCAAGCTTTTATTTACTGGGGGAGCAGCACTTTATGAAATTGTTTTTTGCTGATTTCCAGCCCTAATCAAAAGGATGTTTGTCCTCTGCCTTGACTATTCAGGTCTCTATAGAGATAATGACTAATTTTTTTTTAGATAATATGCTAAAGATTATTCATTACTATGCTGTCCATACTAGTAAGAATTTAATTTTAAACAGTCTTCAATGACTATACTAAAAGAATCCAAGTACACAACCATGTAAAAAAATCATAGATTCACCTGAAGGACTGGGAGGGAGGAAATATTTGGGGCTTAAGGAAATTTTCAGGATCCCTCCATTCACATTTCAGAATCCCTCCATTCACATCAATAAGGGGCATGCTTATGAATAAGATTAGCTTCAAGAGTGTTCTTCCCAGAATTAGGACAAAAAATTTTACGATTTGTATGGAAGCACAAAAGACCCTGAATAGCCAAAGCAATCTTGAGAAAGAAAAACAAAGCTGGAGGAATCCGGCTCCCTGACTTCAGACTATACTACAAAGCTACAGTCATCAAAACAGTATGGTACTGGCACAAAAACAGAAATATAGATCAATGGAACAGGATAGAAAGTCCAGAGATAAACCCACGCACCTACGGTCACATAATCTATGACAAAGGAGGCAAGAATATACATGGAGAAAAGACAGCCTCTTCAATAAGTGGTGCTGGGAAAACTGGACAGCTACATGTAAAAGAGTGAAATCAGAACACTCCCTGACACCATACACAAAAATAAACTCAAAATGGATTAAAGACCTAAACGTAAGGCCAGACACTATAAAACTCTTAGAGGAAAACATAGGCAGAACACACTCCCTGACATAAATTGCAGCAAGATCTTTTTTGAACCACCTCCTAGAGTAATGAAAATAAAAACAAAAATAAACAAATGGGACCTAAGTAAACTCAAAAGATTTTTTGCACAGCAAAGGAAACGATAAACAAGACGAAAAGACAACCCACAGAATGGAAGAAACTATTAGCAAATGAAGTGACCGACAGGGAATTAATCTCCAAAACATACAAAAAGCTCCTGCAACTCTATCAAAAAAACAAAACCCAATCAAAAACTGGGCGGAAGACCTAAACAGACACTTCTCCAAAGAAGACATACAGATGGCCAAGAGGTACATGTAAAGATGCTCAACATTCACTAATTATCAGAGAAGTACAAATCAAAACTACAATGAGGTATCACCTCCCAGTGGTCAGAATGGCTATCATCAAAAAATCTACAAACAATAAATGCTGGAGAGGGTGTGAAGAAAAGGGATGCCTCCTACACTGTTGGTGGGAATGTAAATTGGTACAGCCACTATGGAGGAGTATGGAGGTTCCTTAAAAACCTAAAAATAGAGCTACCATATCATCCAGCAATCCCACTCCTGGGCATATATCCAGAGAAAACCATAATTCAAAAAGATACATGTACCCCTATGTTCATAGCAGCACTATATACAATAGCCAGGACATGGAAACAACCTAAATATCCATCAACAGAGGAATAGGATAAAGAAGATGTGGTACGTATATACAATGCAATATCATTCAGCCATAAAACAATGAATACCATTTGCAGTGACATGGATGGACCTAGAGATTGTCATACTGAGTGAAGTAAGTCAGATAGAGACAGATAAATATCTTATGATATCACTCATATGTGGAATCTAATTTTTAAAAATGATACAAATGAAAGTGATTGAGATAATGTTAACAAATAGACAAAAGTTAGAAATTAGAGTTGATTTATAGAGGATATTAATTAATATATCAAATATATGATATCACTAATATGTGGAATCTAAAAAAATGTTACAAATGAACCTATTTACAAAACAGAGAGTCACAGATGTAGAAAACAAACTTATGGTTATCGGGGCGGGGCGAGGGATGAACTGGGGGATTGGGATTGACATATACACACTACTATATATAAAATAGATAACTAAGAAGAACCTACTGTATAGCATAGGGAACTCTACTCAATACTCTGTAATGACCTATATGGGAATAATAGAATCTAAAAAAGAGTAGATATATGTATATGTATAACTGATTCACTTTGCTGTACAGCAGAAACTAACATAACATTGAAAATCAACTATACTCCAATAAAAATTTAAAAGTTTTATTCCAACAAAATGATCAATTAAGTGTTTACTAAGGATGTAGAGAGTGAAGATTTAATGACTACATACACAGAATTTCTTCAATATGAATGTGTGTATACATACCAATTCAAATAGAACGTTCATCTGTACCCTATGCCTCTAAAAGTTTTCATCTACTTTGCAAAGTTTTGTTTTTCTATTCTTCAATAAACAAAATAAATGCCAGTGTAACAAGATACCATAAGGCCAGATTTGCTCTTTGAAGAATTTTACTATCACAGAATCCCTAGTTTATTTCCCCCCTCCTTTACTGGTACCTCTTTCACATTTAGAGTACTTAATCAGTGGTTGAAACTAAACATTAAGTAGGTCTTGCTTCAGTTCTCTACCTTGGAATAAGTTATGTAAATTGACATCCAAAGTGCTTGAAGACTTTGTGAAGAAAAGATCAGGACACACTGAAGACAAACCATATGAGATATAGAGGAAGAGTAGCTTATAACTAAGAGAGATACTTGAAATTCTTGACATTTAATGAATATGTAATGTTTATGTAGATGTACACAATTTTTTCATTGAATCAGTAACTCTGGTACTCTGAATCTGATACCATTAGCATTTAGTTTAAACAGAAATATTTTGAGTTATTCAGTAACAATTCAGCTACCTGAATATGTTATGCAGGAAGCAGAGGAGTTGGTATAATATACCAATATCCATAAGTTAACAATACACATCTAAATTTCTTAAGCAGATTATGATGATGGGGTAGTTCCAGCAATACAAAACAATTGAAATACAAGATATTTGAACTGGATACTTCCCTCCGTTATTGTTTTCTGATATCATTTAAATGATACTGCATTGTTCTTACTCCAGTCTCATTAATGCTCCCCCTTCAACTCTGGTGTATAAAGGCATCACAGCCATCAAAAGAGCAAAATATAATTGTTGATTCTTGCTGCTCCCACCCATAATAATAAAGCCTACTCCACATCAAATCATACTTAGTTTGACCAACTCTCCCAATTTGCCTAGGACTGAGGAGCCTCCCAGGACACAGAACTTTCAGTGTTAAAACCGAGAAAGTGCCAGGCATACCAGGCACCTTAAACGGTCATCCATGTAATTGTTGAAATTACTACCTAGGAGTCAACCTTGAGTCTTCCTTACCCTTAATTCTCCAACTCTGAATTATCAGTACATCTTGAAGCCTCTACCATGAACACATCTCCTGGACTCACCACTTTTTAGCTCTTACCTATAGCCATAACAAGCCAAGCCAGCATGGCCCCTCACCTAGGTTACTGCAATGGCTACTGAAGTGTTCCCTTTCCACCATTGCTCATTTACAAAACTCCCTAGCTCTGAATAAAGGCCTATAAAGGCCATGTGTGATCTCGTTTCCACCTACTTCTCCAATCTCATCTCCTGCTTCTCTTGAACCTTCCACTATGATTCAGCCACACTGGCTTTTCTCCTTTTCCTTAAACATGCCAAGCTTAGTTCTGTCAGGAGGTCTGTGCACTGATGTTTCCATTGCTTCCAGTGATTTTTCCTTGCTCTTTATGCAACTGATTATAGTACCTGCCATATATTCTAAGGTTTCATATCACCTCCCCAAAGAGCCTTCCTTGACCACCCCATGTAAAATTCCATTCAGGTAAGTCAGACAGAGAAAGATAAATACTGTGTGATATCACTTACATGTGGAATCTTAAAAATACAACAAGCTAGTGAATGTAACAAAAAGCAGCAGACCCACAGATATAGAGAACAAACTAGTGATTACCAGTGGGGGTGCGGGGGGGTGCCTGTGTAGGGGAGTGGGAGGTGCAAACTGTGGGGTGTAAGATAGGCTCAAAGATGTATTGTACACCATGGGGAATATAGCCAATGATTTTGTAGTAACTGTAAATGCAAAGTAACCTTTAAAAATTGTATAAAAATTAAAAATAAATAAACCTCAAAATAAAATTCCATTCAGTGACTTTCAGTCATGTCACCATGATCTAATTCTCTACATAAATAGTACTATCTGATATTTTCTTGTTTGTACTTGTTCATTTTATAAGTTAAATTTTAAAAATTATTCAAAATTATGTATACACAATAAGCACAAAACTATTTAAAATATATGCAAAAATCTGCAAAGAAATATTTGAAACTAATACTAATATGTGGCTTTAGGTGGTAAAATCATGGGTTATTTATATTTTCTTATTTATGTTTTGTGCATCTTCCAGAGTCGATTACATACTGTGCTTTCATAATTTTGGAATCAAAATCAAATTTATCATGAAAGCGTTCTAGCCTAGGGCCTGGCCTCTGCCTGGACGCCTTGCTACCTCACCTGTCATGGTTTTGGAGGGCATACCCCCTGCTCCCTTTATTTTCCTTGTGTGCTTCTATCATGGCACTTCTTGGATCATTTACAAGTTCTTCTTTTTCTGTTGGTCTCTCCCTCTCGATTTTGAACTCCACTGAGGAATAGAAAGCAAGGTCTGTGTCTTTGGGGTTGTATTCCTGATACCTACAGCACATATAAACACGCTCTGCCTTTAAACATTTCCATTCCTACCTATGCTGTGCTACTCTCTAACCATAATGAAAAAAGGTTTCACATGTCCACTTCCTATCTACACGTTTGGTTGCACTGTTTTTCTCAGAAAAAGAATATGAATGTATGTCAATAAATTGTCTACACAAGTCATTTGTAACTGCTCAACCTACGGATTCATTCCTCTCTTAAATTAGAAAAATCATACACAGCAAACTGCCTGGGAAGGTTTGGTTTTCCTATATTCTGTTGCATTATCCACGTAAAGAGATCCTGAGTGGATTGATTATGTGTTTCCAAATCTGCCTTCTTTAAATTTTGAGGGTGTCCTATTTAACCACTAAATTGAATGACTTCAAATGACATTCACAGATTACCTCTGACAAGTGCATTAACAGAGAAAAGAATGTTATCCAGGTATCAGACTTCAGAATAGCTTTTGATGATGCGCTAGAGTCTTTTGGGTTTAGAGAAGTAATTGGAATTACAAGGGTCTTATAGACCTTAAAAGTTATGCATAACTTTCCTAAGAGTTAAAAGTGCAAGAGAAAGGAGGATCCTTAGGGAACAATTTCAAATCGTAAAGCACTCAGATACAAAATAGGTAATAAATGGAGAGGTTGGTCAGCATCATTCTTAGGATGGGTTCTGGTTGCTTGTGGAAAAATCCAAATGAGATAAAAGACGCCATATATGTTTACAAGGAATTTGATCTATAGAAGAGTAAAAATAGAATCTGATAGTTTCAAGGAGTCTATTAACACAGACAACAAAAACCCACTTGCTTTCTGACACCCAAAATTCTTCTAAAAGGATCAAAGCCTTTAATTACATATTAAGAGGTAAAGCTCTCTGCTCCTAAAGATTGTTACAAGTTGATATAAATTCACACTAACATCCAAATAACTGATATTATAGTCTTTCTTGTGAGCAGTTTATTTTTTAAAAATCCACTGGCTTCCTGCTAAGATTTTTTTTTTAAATGAGGTCCATAGAAGAAGATTTAGAAAAAAAAGGAAAGAAAATGATTTCTAATCCTATCACACAAGATTAAAACTTTGAAATCTCGGTATTAAGACTTCTGAAATTAATATGTCTTTCTGTCTCTTAATTTGTCTTTCTCTTCACTGAGCATGCACAGGAAACAACACAAAAAGTTATGAATATCTAGTGATGTGGACAGATATAAATCTATCACAAGACAATACTGCAAATCCTGTGACTGCTATGTAAATCATTTGCCACTGACTACCATACAGGAAATGCTAAAAATATTAGCAATTCTATCACTCTAATTTATATCTAGTGCCATGAATGTAAAAGAGAGGTGGATAACTAAACTTTTCTTGGAAAATTAGGCAAGGTGATGTATTGTTGGGGCATACAAATGAGTAGGAGGTTCCTGAGTAAAGAGTGGGATAAAGGCAATTCAAAAGAAGCAACAGGATTATGAAATGTGGAAACTTGGGGAGAAGTTAAAACATAGCGTGTTTAGGGGAAAATGATAGCAGAGAGGGTTACAGATACAGATAGGAGAGAATTACACTGCAAAGAAATGTGTTTCTGTATGGAACTGGAGGAGTGTATGTTTATTCACCAGGAAACTGACAGCAATTTGAAGATAAGATTAGAAGTTTTTAGATAATTAATCTGGTAGAAAACTAGAAGATGAACTTAAATAAAGGGACTTAATGTTAAGAAGACCAGATAAGTATCTTAAAATATAACTATAAAAATTAGCGCTTCTGAGATAGCTTTGAATTCTTTTCCCTTAACATTATTTATATTTATGGAGCCTTTTATTATCAGACCATTTCTTTCTCATTTCATTTTGCATTTGTTTTTCCTTATACAAAATCATGAAATCAATATTTTTTCCAATCAAGCATGCATATAAGGAATTAACTAAAAATCACCTTTTAAGACAATACAAAATATCCATTTAGTAGGAAAGAATACTGAGGAAAATACTAACATTAAAAAAAAGACTGATAGGGCTTCCCTGGTGGCGCAGTGGTTGAGAGTCCGCCTGCCGATGCAGGGGACACAGGTTCGTGCCCCGGTCCGGGAAGATCCCACATGCCGCCGAGCGGCTGGGTCCGTGAGCCATGGCCGCTGAGCCTGAGCGTCCGGAGCCTGTGCTCCGCAATGGGAGAGGCCACAACAGTGAGAGGCCCTCGTACCGCCAAAAAAAAAAAAAAAGACTGATAGCAAATAAAAATTAAGCCCTCTAAATTTATCCATGCTATGCACTTTTGATTACCATACTAAAATGGCGCTTTGTGTAAGCAACTAGCTTTGTGTAAGCTAGTTTCAAATGGTGTTTTTTTCACAATAGTAATTTTAATTTCCACTGACATAAGAAGGATGAATATTTTGAGAACTCACTCAAGATCTGATATTACCCCTTAACTTGCTATATTATTCTTTAGAACTTTGAGTGAAAGTAAATATGAGACATAAATACCATTTCCTTTATCTCTATATGAGGTTTTTAATCTTACTTGCAAAATAGGAAGTATGCTTATCCCTGAGGGTAATTAACTGTGTTATTTTAGAACAACTATAATAAACATAGGGAAGGAAACACATCTCTAGGTCTCTGCTTGAAGACATCAGAGAAATACCAAGGCAGCGAGGACCTCAAGGGTTAGAGAAGGAAATCCAGAGTAGGAAGCCTCAAATCCCATGCTGCATTTCCTAACTGAGAAGCCAAGCAGGAAGCAGTGACTGAGAGGATGGGAAGGTGAGCAGAGCTTCTAGTGGTTTTATATAGCTAACAGGGCAAAAACTGAGGTTGCGGCCCACAAAGGATGAGGGTCCCTGACAATAACTCCAGACATACAGTTGTGATGGCCAAAGAACTAAGAGTGACATAGAAATAGAGTAGCCTGTACAAATACTAAAGACCTGTTATGAATCAGCAGGATTTAAGACTGTTCGTTTACCTGCCCCAAACATCACATGTGCTGGAACCTAAAGCAAGTTCTCTCAGGAGGAAATCATTCACTGATTCAAATTATTTCTACTGCATTTTCTATATGATGTCCCACAATCCATAAAAATAAACAGGCATATGAAAATTAGGCCAAATGAACAAAGAAGCAAGAGGACAAATGAAGCAGAACCCAGGAGATCCAGATATTGAGGTTGTAAGAGGTTGACTTTAAAATGACTGTAATTAATATGTTCAAGAAAATAGTTGACAGAGTTTCAGCAGAGAACAGCACACTATGAAAAAAATTAAAATCTCTAGAACTAGAAAAGGCAAAAAATGAAATCAAGAACTCCATGAACGTGTTTAACAGCACATTAGATACAGTTGATAAAAAAGGTTTGGCAAACAGGAAGATAGATCTGTGGGAAAAAATGCATGCGGAAGAATGGAGAGAGACGAGGGATAGGAAATACAGATGAAACCGTAAGAATCATAAAGGACACGCGGGAAACGGTCTAACATATGAGTAACAGAAATCTCAGAAAGAGACAGAAAGGGACAAGAGCAATATTTGAATAAATAATGACTAAGAATTTCCCCAAATTCATGGACATCAAGCCACAGATTCAAGAAACACTCCAAACACCAAGAAGGAAAAGTACAAAGAAAATCACTCCAAGTTTTATCATAGTAAAAATGCCAAAAAATAGTTAAATTATAAAAGCAACAAGAGGGTCAAAGACACAGTGCCTTTAAAGGGGCAAAACTAGGACTAACAGCTAACATCTCAACATTAACAGTCAAAGCCAGAAGACAGTGGAATGAGTCTTCAAAATGTGAAAGAAAAAACTGCAAGCAGAGAACTTTATACCCAGAAAAAACTGCCCTTCAAATAGTAAGGTAAGATAAAGACATTCTCAGAGATACAAAAAGTGAGTGGAATCATCTCTAGAGGATATGCAACAATAAAAATATTAAGGGAAATACTTAGGCAGATCAAAATGAACTCATATGGAAGCAGGAAGAAATAAAGTGTTACCAAAAAATTAAATCAATAGTGGCCATTTAAAAAATAAAATTTAAATACTGTGGTGTGTGGTCTAAAATACATATATAAATTATAAAATTACATAAAAATGGTAACAAAGTATGAGAGGATAGTGAAAGGAGTTAAAGTATTCTATGGTCTTTGTGTCGTTCTGGAAGTGATTAAAGTACTAATTTGTGATGGACTCTAATGAATCAGTGATCAATGTTGTAATCACTAAAATTAATACTCAACGAAGTTTAAAATATGTATAAGCTGATACAGGGGAAACGGGCTATGTTTAAAAAACCAAAAGGAGGAGAAAGGAATGAAGAAAAGGTGGGGGAAATTAGAAAGTATATGGTTTGATAGTTGATTCAAACCCAAATATATCAGTCATTACATTAAGTACAGTGAGTGGTTAAATGTTGATTGGGTTTGAACCAAGTTTGGAAGCAAGGAGCAACTGTGGTGATATATATAGAAAGAGATAGAATACCACAATGTCAGAAAATATTAAGGAAGAGACAGTTCTGAGATGCAAAGCAGAAAACAAACCAGTTACGCAAATGAAGATTTGTATGGCAGGTTGGGGAGAGGATGGCAAGAACATAAAGTAGATATGAGACCTTGAAGCTACTCTAAGATTGTGTATTAGTTTGCTTGGGCTGCCATAATCAAGTACCACAGAGTGGGTGGCTTAAACAACTGAAATTTATTATCTCACAGTTCTGGAGGCTGGAAGTTGAAATCAAGGAATCAGCAGGGTTGGTTCCTTCTGCAGGCTGTGAGGGAAGGATTTGTCCCAGGCCCCTCTCCTGGGTTTTTAGATGGCCATCTTCTGCCTGTCTCTCTTCACATCATCTTCCCTCTATACACGTCTGTGTCCAAATTTCCTCTTACTATAAGAACACCAGTCATCTTTGACCACAGCCTACCCTAATATCCTCATTTTAATTTGCTTATCTTTGTAAAGACCATATCTCCAAATAAGGTCACATTATGAGGCACTAGAGGTTAGGACTTCAACCAACATATAAATTTGTGGTGGGACACAATTCAATCCATAACAGAATGTTTATCATTGATGTAGTGGTTAGAAAATAAAATGTGTTTGGAATGCTATACAAGCCAATAGAGAATGTTAGTAGAAACATAAAAATGTTACTAGAGATATTTAATTCCTGTGTACTTGGGTATGAGCAGAATCTGCCATCATCAGCAGTGAATCAGCTTAAGGACCTTTTATTTGTACACAATTCTGGGTTCCACACAGAGGAAAGATTTCAAAACCTTATGGAGGGTCAGTGCAGAGCCCCTAACTATTAGTGGACATCTGTTACTCTCATTTCCGAAGAACAAAAGATATGAATTAGTTCAACCGATGAAAAGATATTTACTGTTCCCTTCCCCATGCCCAGAATATACTTCATACCCACCTCAAAAGTGTTCACTAGATTTCTATAATTCCATCCAGACATCTTACTCTTCATGGCATTTTAATGACACAACAATTAGACTGATATACACTAACTTCTTTAAAGTTTTATTTATGTTAAATAACTGTTCAAATATCTATCGATCCATTGGACTTTCACACAACACCTTAATACAACCACATTAAATGATACTTTTGTTCTCCAAAGTGGATTGTGTGTAATCCAACAGGCTTGCAAGATATTCACTTTGTGAAAATGCAGTTTATATTGCTATTTAATTCTAAAAATAAGAAATTAAGCTTTATTGATATTTTTAGATTAATTTGAGTAATTTTGTCACCCTATATTGGTCACATGTCACAGGTGGTATGTGAACTACCTTGAGGGCAATGGTAGAGTTCCATAATGAGAGGGATTATAGTAGCCATGCCCTCCCACCTCTGTTCATCTAAAGCATCTTGAGACAATCTGTAGCTTTCGTGTGCCTAGTTAAGATTCATTGATTATTTTGTCTAGTTTTAACCAATCTAACCCTTTGAAAATGGATGTGACCTAGTAAGATATCTGAAAAGTAACATTAGAGTGAAGATATGAAAAATTCAAGCACAAGCAAAGAACAGTAAAGTGGCAGAGCTGGCACCTCTAGCAAGGGTTTCTCGTCTGAGATAGGAAGGAAAACAACGTCAATTGTTTCTGATCAAAGTTTTAAAAAACACAAATCCTGGAGAATACTATTAGAAGAATGAATTTACGTTCATTACTGTTCACAGTGACCTCTGACCTGAAGGTATAATTTGCCTTGAGATATTAACTAATAAATCTTTCAAGCCATAAAAAATTATAAGACACTAAAATACTAAGCATCTAGAACATGAAAACAAACCTCTATAATTGGTAATAAAAAGCTTTTTATGTACATTAGTGACAACATTATTTAAAATAATGTTAAGTTGATGATTACCTTCTTTTCCATTTCTTTTTTGGTGTTTTTCCAAAAATGCATATACTATTATATTACATGTGTATATAAAGCATAATTAAATAGCTACAGTATATTGAGATGCTGTAAACTGTTTTGCTGGCATTAGGGTCTGATAAAACAGTTGGGAGATCTATACTCTACGTATGCCAAGTTATCGGCAAACCCTTCACCGATCACACGAATCGAGCAGTGACCTGCAGGAAGTGCAGCAGAGAGCCAAGAGGATCACTGGCTGTTCCATGCATCGGGAGGTGAGGTACAAAACCCGTGTGATGTGTTCCAATAAGAGCAAGGATGCCAATGGGGGAGAAGTGGAGGCAGCAAGGTTGGTAGTAGTAGGACAATAACAGAGAGCAGAAGACTAGATCAAGAGCAAGCCCTAGGCCACTGTATGAGATTTGTATTAGCTCTGAATGAAATGGAAAAGCCATTGGACGATAAAGAGAAAATGAGTGACATAATTGAAAAGGACTGACATGTTTCAAAAGTATCACTCCGGCCTCTTGAGTCATAAATAAGTCGTTTGTGGACGGGGGGTGGGGGGGGGAACTTAGCAGGGAGTCCATTGCTTTTCTTTTTTTTTTTTTTTTTTAATTTATTTATTTTATTTATTTATTTTTGGCTGTGTTAGGTCTTCATTGCTGTGCGCGGGCTTTCTCTAGTTGTGGCGAGCGGGGGCTACTTTTCGTTGCAGTGCGCGGGCTTCTCATTGCAGTGGCTTCTTTTGTTGCACAGCACGGGCTCTAGGTGCACGGGCTTCAGTAGTGGCACGCAGGCTCAGTAGTTGTGGCTCACGGGCTCTAGAGCACAGGCTCAGCAGTTGTGGTGCATGGGCTTAGTTGCTCCGCGGCATGTGGGATCTTCCCGGACCAGGACTCGAACCCGTGTCCCCTGCATTGGCAGGCAGATTCTTAACCAGGGAAGTCCCGAGACCATTTCTGAAAGTGTAATAATCTGTGTGAGAGATGGTGATGACTGGACTAGGGTGGCAGCAGTGGAAGTGGTGGGAAAAGGTTGAATTCTGGACATATTTTGAAAATAGAACCAACAGTATTTGCTGAGGAGCTGAGAGAGAAAGAGTGAAAATCAAAACTCCCTCTAAGGTTTGGGGCCAAAGCAACTCAACTTGAGATTGGGAGGAGCACATGTGGGGGGAGGGGGAAAGTTGTCAGGGAGGATGGTGGAGGGGTAGTTTGGAAGCACCAGTGAGGAACAAGGAGGGTACCCATCTCTTGGACCATGGTACAAGCATGGGGTTTGTGAAATAACAGAGCAGTAAAGAAGGAAGTTGCAGAGGAAGTATGTTCTCAGGGAAAAGTCAGGCTTGGGATAGAGTAAGAAGATGAAAGGACAGTTTTAGAAAGAGACTTAGTATCTGTATAACTGAATCACTTTGCTGTACAGCAGAAATTAACACATTGTAAATCAACTATATACTTCAATAAAAAAGTCATAACTTCTTCCAGGGCTTCCCTGGTGGTGCAGTGGTTGAGAGTCCGCCTGCCGATGCAGGGGACACGGGTTCGTGCCCCGGTCCGGGAAGATCCCACATGCCGCGGAGCAGCTGGGCCCGTGAGCCATGGCCGCTGAGCCTGCGCGTCCGGAGCCTGTGCTCCGCGACGGGAGAGGCCACAACAGTGAGAGGCCTGCGTACTGCAAAAAAAAAAGGGAATTAGGGTATACAGAGTTATGACATATGGAATTTTTTTCTGATGCAGGAATAACATGAGCTCCAGAGACCAGTGGAAAGGATTGGGGGAGGTGGGCTTTAGGATATGAGGATAGGCTAGGGGATGTACAGACTCACGTGGGGATGAGAGGGTAATGAGGGGTAACCTTGTTTCTTCTATCACTGATATAAAGAAATTAAAGGGCATCATTTAGTAATTCTAGTGATCTAATATTTTGGTAAGTGATATTATGATGTCATTCGATTGAAATATAATGTGTACCATGGTTTTTGAAATATAAATTTCCAAAGAACCCCTGAGGATGAACCATGTGAAGGAGTTGGATAAGAATAACAAAACACAGACCCTCACCTTCAGTGAAATAATAATTTAGTTGGGGATTTAAGCCAAATAAATGAGAATTTCTATAATGGACTATTTTATAAAAATGAAAAATAATATGATTCACTTAAGGCTATATTTATTTAAACAAGTACCACATGGGTGGTATATTTAAGAAGCTACAAGCTCAGAGGAGAGATACATAACTGTGGTCTGGGGTTTCCTGAAGAGTTGTCTTGAAAATAGTGACAAATAAGCAATGAAAAGGGGGAGAACAAATTCCAGGCAGAGAGAAAGATAAAAATTTAAGGAACTTTTCTGAGTTTCTAGGTAGATGTTCTTCCCTCTATCTAAAGCATAAATTCTCCATAAATATCAAAATATTTCACCAGTATGATTATTAACTATTGGATGATTATATTCCTTTTCTAGTATATTAACCAGCTTGTCTCTACTGTCATAGCCATACATTTTTATTTTTAATTATGCTACTGACATAAAAAAAAAAATCAGAAAGCAAAGAGAGCAGATGTGTATTCCACGGGATTTAAAGATTAATCTATCCTCCACTGCACCCACTTAGTTTCAAGCAGGAAGAAACACTTGCTAATGAGTCAGATGATTACCAGCATTGAGTTTATTTAGAGGAATTCTATGTGTGAGGGTGGGCTTGGAGTGAGTACACCCAGAAATAGAAATGTGAATGCCACCCTTTCAACATTATTAAAATAAAGATACGCTGACACTGCTTCGTACAACTGAAGTTTATCAATTGTTACCGTTCTAAGCTGCAGCTTCAATCTAGATGCTCTCCTAACAGAGACTAATCTTATAGGTGAGGTGTTGTTCGGCTGCCCACACGGCAGAGGTAGATACTATGAAAAGTTGAAACTGAAATAATGCCATGCACTTGGCAAGTCGATGACAAGAATTCTACTGCCATCAAGAGCATCTTTCCTTCATAGCAGGTCAAATGTGACTCTAATTCAATCTGTGAAATGCTAAAATCTTTGTTGGAGAAATAACCATACCAGCTTCCCCAAAGCACTAGGAAATACTCTCTCTTCACCAAGTTGCAATGTATTTCACAATAATTATTTGATTTTAGACATAAACTGAACAATTCACTGCACGATTGATGCTATTAATCATTAACTGGCTGTGTTAGGAGGATACACACACACTAATCATCTGCCGCAAAAATAAAGAAAACCGGGCTTCCCTGGTGGCACGGTGGTTGAGAGTCCGCCTGCCGGTGCAGGGGACACGGGTTCGTGGCCCGGTCCGGGAAGATCCCACATGCCGCGGAGCGGCTGGGCCCGTGAGCCGTGGCCGCGGAGCCTGCGCGTCCGGAGCCTGTGCTCCGCGACGGGAGAGGCCACCACAGTGAGAGGCCCGCGTACCGCAAAAAATAAAATAAAACAAAGAAAACCGTCCTTCTTTTGTCTTCAAACTGTAATATTTGCTTAATTATTTTGTTTCAGTGAAACATTTAGTACAAAGTTAATGCGTCTGTTTTCAAAATATGTGGGTTTTTTTACTCTGAATTTTTTTAAACTACATCTTAAAATGCTGTTTTAATTTCTGTCTTTTCTCCAAATGATTGTCTCATCCCTCGTGAGGAAACCTGCTGATTTCAAATCATGTTTGAGATACTTAATAATCTGCAAGGGATTTCAAAGCTCCATTTCTGTCAGCATTTAATTATAGCCAAACTTAGGTAATACTCACTCTTGTACAGTTATAGTGGAAAAATCATTAACCTTCCCGGAGCAAATCAAACATATCCCCAAATAAAAGCTTTACTTGGGCATCATCTCCTTAAAGATTATCTGATCGCAGAGCTCAAAGTAAAGTTACTCCATGGGTTATACCACTAGGTGATTCTAAGCATAATTACAGATATTGACATTGGCCTGAGGACATAGATTATTTAAATTTTTAGGTTAATGACTGTGTGTCTCTCTCATAATTATGCCAACAGCTGAATCCATTAACAAACAAAAGGGTTGCCTACAAGGTTTCTTGTCAAAACCTATAAATAAGCTATGTGCTCAAATGGAAAGAGGGTGGACAGTGGAATCCAAATACCTGGGTTTGAATCCTATTTGTCTTTAGGAAAGCTAACTGACCTCTCTGAGTTTCTTTTCTCTTCTTTTGTTCTTGTTTGTTTGTTTGTTAATCTTTACAACAGTGATCTCCAGTTTATGGTTGTTGAAAGAATTAAATAATTGCGTGTCACATATATGACACATAGTGACTAAAGCTAACTGCCAGTTTTGGCTGTAACCTCACCAAAATTATTTAAATCTATCACATGGTTA
Source organism: Phocoena sinus (assembly GCF_008692025.1). Taxonomy (NCBI): domain Eukaryota; kingdom Metazoa; phylum Chordata; class Mammalia; order Artiodactyla; family Phocoenidae; genus Phocoena; species Phocoena sinus. The sequence goes on along the minus strand of NC_045784.1, from coordinate 22,299,049 downwards.
CAAGAGACAAGGGAAGGGAAATATTTAGTATGAGGTCATATCCAGTATGTGGGAAAATAATTATTTTTACCCGCACCGAATCAATATTGTATGCTCTCCATCCTCCCATCCTCTCCTCTTCCATGTACCGCCACGGCCTCCACACCATCAGAAGGCATGAGGCTCCCACTTAAAGGCAACACCAGTATCCTCAAAAGAGAACTGAAATTAGGATTTGGATGGAGGGGAGACAGATCTAGGCAAAGATCTAAAACTAGATAGCATGACAGTCAAGAGATAAGACTGGGAAAGGAGAACATGAGGGCAGTGACTAACCAAACTAAGATTCTGTCTTTAGCAATTTGTGGAGCCTTTGGAAGAGGCAAAGCAAGTAGACAGGGGCTATAGGTACCTGGAGCTCAGAAATGAATTCTAGGTTAGACGATTCATTAGGAATTCAACAGCATTTACAAATAAGCTGAAGCCATGTGTAAGGGGGAGGTTACCCTGGAAGAATACACAGGATGAATACGAAGGATTTAGGCAGTATCTAAAAGATAGGATTTTGCCTTAGGTACAATTAAAATTGAGCTTAGAGGAAGAGAAACTCACACTGGGAAATAAAATCACTGGCAGATAGATATAAAGAAAACAAAGATGAGTAGTCTCACAGAAATCTGAGAAAGAAACATCTTTAAGGGCAATAAGAACAGAAAAGTCACTGGATTAAGTGATTTGTTGGACATTTTTCTAAGAAAGGTGAGAACAAAAGCCACCTTTATTGCCAAGACGATAAATATAACCTATCTCATTGGGAAGCCTGTTGAAAAGGAAGGAGAGAAGCTGGACACTGCTTATTATGGGACATGTGCTCTAGATGTGACAGTTTCTGAATATGTTTTAAGCAGAGGAAGCATTCAGTATACAGAGAGAAAGTAGACAAGGGAGAGGAGAGCAGATCTAACAGGGGAATGGAGATGATTCCTGAAGAGAAGGAATGGACTAAAATCTAATACTTACTGTGATTTCCCTTAACCTCCAAGTGGGAACAAAGACAGTCTCTCATTAATGCACATTTTAAAACTGTCAGAGAGACACAACATAGCAGCATCTGGTCATCTGCTAGAAGCCACGTTCTGTTAAGTGCAGATTATACAATAAATTTGTGACTTTCAGTGCTGATAATTCCATTACTCTGCCAACTGAAGAGACGGCACGCAAACACGCTCATTTCCACCCACTAGAAAACTGAGGATGAAGTAGAAGAGCTAAAACCCTGGGAGAAAGTGACGGGTCAGATGAAAATTTCCGACGGAAATTAAGGGAATGTACTGAGCCCGAAATGGGCTACACACCACAAGAAAACAGCTTCTAGAAAATTCAGGGTAAGAGCCACTGCGTTGTACTGGCTGGAGATTACAAACAGAAGGTACATACTAAAGGATAAAAGCTATCTGGGAAAGTTAAAGCTCAAAATTTGTTCAACTTATAATATTAGGGGCAAGAAAGAGGACTCTATGAATCCACAAAAAAGCATGGTGTCTGGAAGCAGGCAGTTTTATCTGAGAATGCAGAACCTCTCAACATTTATTTTTTTTTTTTTTTTTTTTTTTTTTTTGCGTTACGCGGGCCTCTCACTGCTGTGGCCTCTCCCGTTGCGGAGGACAGGCTCCGGACGCGCAGGCCCAGCGGCCATGGCTCACGGGCCCAGCCGCTCCGCGGCACGTGGGATCCTCCCAGACCGGGGCACGAACCCGCGTCCCCCGCATCGGCAGGCGGACTCCCAACCACTGCGCCACCAGGGAAGCCCTCAACATTTATTTTGATTGAATCTTTGCTATCAAGGATCATGATCTTCAAGCTAAAAAGAATAAAACAAACATGGTCCAGAGATATTTGAAGTCCATGAGAGGTGACAAAAGAGAACAAATTCAAGTCACACAGGATACATAAACAATTCCCAGAGCACAGAAAGAACTAGCAAACCCAGCAAATGTAACTTTTGAGACTTTTTTTTTAATAGAAAAATAGGAAAGGTGCCAGGAAACATAAGAAAAAGAAAATCACCCTAATTTGCGGGAAAAAAAAAAAAAGATCATAGAATCTAGGAACCATAATGCCAAAGGCAAAAATACTAGGATTTGTCATTATATAGACATACAGATAATTTGTACATATGAGAGATCAAAGCAGGAAAAAGTGAACATACACAGCTTGTGGAGACATCCACAAAGGCTCTTTAGAAGAGATGGCTTTTTTTTTTTTTTTTTTTTTTTTTAAACATCTTTATTGGGGTATAATTGCTTTACAATGGTGTGTTAGTTTCTGCTTTACAACAAAGTGAATCAGCTATACATATACATATGTTCCCATATGTCTTCCCTCTTGCGTCTCCCTCCCTCCCACTCTCCCCATCCCACCCTTCCAGGCTGTCACAAAGCACCGAGCTAATATCCCTGTGCCTTGCGGCTGCTTCCCCCCAGCTATCTACGTTACTACGTTTGTTAGTGTGTATATGTCCATGACTCTCTCTCGCCCTGTCAAAACTCACCCTTCCCCCTCCCCATATCCTTAAGTCCGTTCTCCAGTAGGTCTGCGTCTTTATTCCTATCTTACCCCTAGGTTCTTCATGACATTTTTTTCCCTTAAATTCCATATATATGTGTTAGCATACGGTATTTGTCTTTTTCTTTCTGACTTACTTCACTCTGTATGACAGATTCTAGGTCTATCCATCTCATTACAAATAGCTCAATTTCATTTCTTTTTAAGGCTGAGTAATATTCCATTGTGTATATGTGCCACATCTTCTTTATCCATTCATCCGATGATGGGCGCTTAGGTTGTTTCCATGTCCTGGCTATTGTAAATAGAGCTGCAATGAACATTTTGGTACATGACTCTCTTTGAATTTTGGTTTTCTCAGGGTATATGCCAAGTAGTGGGATTGCTGGGTCATATGGTAATTCTATTTGTAGTTTTTTAAGGAACCTCCATACTGTTCTCCACAGTGGCTGAACCAATTCACATTCCCACCAGCAGTGCAAGAGTGTCCCCTTTTCTCCACACCCTCTCCAGCATTTATTGTTTCTTGATTTTTTGATGATGGCCATTCTGACTGGTGTGAGATGATATCTCATTGTAGTTTTGATTTGCATTTCTCTAATGATTAATGATGTTGAGCATTCTTTCATGTGTTTGTTGGCATTCTGTATATCTTCTTTGGAGAAATGTCTATTTAGGTCTTCTGCCCATTTTTGGATGGGGTTGTTTGTTTTTTTGTTATTGAGCTGCATGAGCTGCTTGTAAATTTTGGAGATTAATCCTTTGTCAGTTGCTTCATTTGCAAATGTTTTCTCCCATTCTGAGGGTTGTCTTTTGGTCTTGGTTATGGTTTCCTTTGCTGTGCAAAAGCTTTGAAGTTTCATTAGGTCCCATTTGTTTATTTTTGTTTTTATTTCCATTACTCTAGGAGGTGGGTCAGAAAGGATCTTGCTGTGATTTATGTCATAGAGTGTTCTTCCTATGTTTTCTTCTAAGAGTTTGATAGTTTCTGGCCTTACATTTAGGTCTTTAATCCATTTTGAGCTTATTTTTGTGTATGGTGTTAGGGAGTGATCTAATCTCATACTTTTACATGTACCTGTCCAGTTTTCCCAGCACCATTTATTGAAGAGGCTGTCCTTTCTCCACTGTACATTCCTGCCTCCTTTATCAAAGATAAGGTGTCCATATGTGCGTGGGTTTATCTCTGGGCTTTCTATCCTGTTCCACTGATCTGTCTTTCTGTTTTTGTGCCAGTACCATACTGTCTTGATTACTGTTGCTTTGTAATATAGTCTGAAGTCAGGGAGCCTTATTCCTCCAGCTCCTTTTTTCGTTCTCAAGATTGCTTTGGCTATTCGGGGTCTTTTGTGTTTCCATACAAATTGCGAAATTTTTTGTTCTAGTTCTGTGAAAAATGCCAGTGGTAGTTTGATAGGGATTGCATTGAATCTGTAGATTGCTTTGGGTAGTAGAGTCATTTTCACAATGTTGATTCTTCCCATCCAAGAACATGGTATATCTCTCCATCTATTTGTATCATCTTTAATTTCTTTCATCAGTGTCTTATAATTTTCTGCATACAGGTCTTTCGTATCCTTAGGTAGGTTTATTCCTAGATATTTTATTCTTTTTGTTGCAATGGTAAATGGGAGTGTTTTCTTGATTTCACTTTCAGATTTTTCATCATTAGTATATAGGAATGCCAGAGATTTCTGTGCATTAATTTTGTATCCTGCTACTTTACCAAATTCATTGATTAGCTCTAGTAGTTTTCTGGTAGCATCTTTAGGATTCTCTATGTATAGTATCATGTCATCTGCAAACAGTGACAGCTTTACTTCTTCTTTTCCGATTTGGATTCCTTTTATTTCCTTTTCTTCTCTGATTGCTGTGGCTAAAACTTCCAAAACTATGTTGAATAAGAGTGGTGAGAGTGGGCAACCTTGTCTTGTTCCTGATCTTAGTGGAAATGCTTTCAGTTTTTCACCATTGAGGATGATGTTTGCTGTGGGCTTGTCATATATGGCTTTTATTATGTTTAGGAAAGTTCCCTCTATGCCTACTTTCTGGAGGGTTTTTATCATAAATGGGTGTTGAATTTTGTCGAAAGCTTTCTCTGCATCTATTGAGATGATCATATGGTTTTTCTCCTTCAATTTGTTAATATAGTTTATCACATTGATAGATTTGCGTATATTGAAGAATCCTTGCATTCCTGGAATAAACCCCACTTGATCATGGTGTATGATCCTTTTAATGTGCTGTTGGATTCTGTTTGCTAGTATTTTGTTGAGGATTTTTGCATCTATGTTCATCAGTGATATTGGCCTGTAGTTTTCTTTCTTTGTGACATCCTTGTCTGGTTTTGGTATCAAGGTGATGGTGGCTTCGTAGAAGGAATTTGGGAGTGTTCCTCCCTCTGCTATATTTTGGAAGAGTTTGAGAAGGATAGGTGTTAGCTCTTCTCTAAACGTTTGATAGAATTCACCTGTGAAGCCATCTGGTCCTGGGCTTTTGTTTGTTGGAAGGTTTTTAATCACAGTTTCAATTTCAGTGCTTGTGATTGGTCTGTTCATATTTTCTATTTCTTCCTGATTCAGTCTTGGCAGGTTGTGCATTTCTAAGAATTTGTCCATTTCTTCCAGATTGTCCATTTTATTGGCATAGAGTTGCTTGTAGTAATCTCTCATGATTTTTTTTATTTCTGCAGTGTCAGTTGTTACTTCTCCTTTTTCATTTCTAATTCTATTGATTTGAGTCTTCTCCCTTTTTTTCTTGATGAGTCTGGCTAGTGGTTTATCTACTTTGTTTATCTTCTCAAAGAACCAGCTTTTAGTTTTATTGATCTTTGCTATTGTTTCCTTCATTTCTTTTTCATTTATTTCTGATCTGATTTTTATGATTTCTTTCCTTCTGCTAGCTTTGGGGTTTTTTTGTTCTTCTTTCTCTAATTGCTTGAGGTGCAAGGTTAGGTTGTTTATTCGAGATGTTTCCTGCTTCTTAAGGTGGGCTTGTATTGCTATAAGCTTCCCCCTTAGAACTGCTTTTGCTGCATCCCATAGGTTTTGGGTCGTTGTGTCTCCATTGTCATTTGTTTCTAGGTATTTTTTTATTTCCTCTTTGATTTCTTCAGTGATCACTTCATTATTAAGTAGTGTATTGTTTAGCCTCCATGTGTTTGTATTTTTTACAGATCTTTTCCTGTAATTGATATCTAGTCTCATGGCGTTGTGGTCGGAAAAGATACTTGATACAATTTCAGTTTTCTTAAATTTACCAAGGCTTGATTTGTGACCCAAGATATGATCTATCCTGGAGAATGTTCCATGAGCACTTGAGAAAAATGTGTATTCTGTTGTTTTTGGATGGAGTGTCCTATAAACATCAATTAAGTCCATCTTGTTTAATGTATCATTTAAAGCTTGTGTTTCCTTATTTATTTTCATTTTGGATGATCTGTCCATGGGTGAAAGTGGGGTGTTAAAGTCCCCTACTATGAATGTGTTACTGTTGATCTCCCCTTTTATGGTTGTTAGTATTTGCCTTATGTATTGAGGTGCTCCTATGTTGGGTGCATAAATATTTACAATTGTTATATCTTCTTCTTGGATCGATCCCTTGATCATTATGTAGTGTCCTTCTTTGTCCCTTTTAATAGTCCTTATTTTAAAGTCTATTTTGTCTGATATGAGAATTGCTACTCCAGCTTTCTTTTGGTTTCCATTTGCATGGAATATCTTTTTCCATCCCCTTACTTTCAGTCTGTATGTGTCTCTAGTTCTGAAGTGGGTCTCTTGTAGACAGCATATATAAGGGTCTTGTTTTTGTATCCATTCAGCCAATCTGTGTCTTTTGGTGGGAGCATTTAGTCCATTTACATTTAAGGTAATTATCGATATGTATGTTCCTATTTCCATTTTACATATTGTTTTGGGTTCGCTACTATAGGTCATTTCCTTCTCTTGTGTTTCGTGTCTAGAGAAGTTCCTTTAGCATTTGTTGTAAAGCTGGTTTGGTGGTGCTGAACTCTCTCAGCTTTTGCTTGTCTGTAAAGGTTTTAATTTCTCCATCAAATGTGAATGAGATCCTTGCTGGGTAGAGTAGTCTTGGTTGCAGGCTATTCTCCTTCATCACTTTCAGTATGTCCTGCCACTCCCTTCTGGCTTGTAGGGTTTCTGCTGAGAGATCAGCTGTTAACCTTATGGGGATTCCCTTGTGTGTTATTTGTTGTTTTTCCCTTGCTGCTTTTAATATGCTTTCTTTGTATTTAATTTTTGACAGTTTGATTAATATGTGTCTTGGCGTGTTTCTCCTTGTATTTATCCTGTATGGGACCCTCTGTGCTTCCTGGACTTGATTAACTATTTCCTTTCCCATATTAGGGAAGTTTTCAACTATAATCTCTTCAAATATTTTCTCAGTCCCTTTCTTTCTTTCTTCTTCTTCTGGAACCCCTATAATTCGAATGTTGGTGCGTTTCATGTTGTCCCAGAGGTCTCTGAGACTGTCCTCAGTTCTTTTCATTCTTTTTTCTTTATTCTGCTCTGCAGTAGTTATTTCCACTACTTTATCTTCCAGGTCACTTATCCGTTCTTCTGCCTCAGTTATTCTGCTATTGATCCTATCTAGAGTGATTTTAATTTCATTTATTGCATTGTTCATCGTTGCTTGTTTCATCTTTAGTTCTTGTAGGTCCTTGTTAACTGTTTCTTGCATTTTGTCCATTCTACTTCCAAGATTTCGGATCATCCTTACTATCATTATTCTGAATTCTTTTTCAGGTAGATTGCCTATTTCCTCTTCATTTGTTAGGTCTGGTGGGTTTTTATCTTGCTCCTTCATCTGCTGTGTGTTTTTCTGTCTTCTCATTTTGCTTATCTTACTGTGTTTGGGGTCTCCTTTTTGCAGGCTGCACTTTCGTAGTTCCCGTTGTTTTTGATGTCTGTCTCCAGTGGCTAAGGTTGTTTCAGTGGGTTGTGTAGGCTTCCTGGTGGAGGGGACTAGTGCCTGTGTTGTGCTGGATGAGGCTGGATCTTGTCTCTCTAGTGGGCAGGTTCACGTCTGGTGGTGTGTTTTGGGGTGTCTGTGGCCTTATTATGATTTTAGGCAGCCTCTCTGCTAATGGGTGGGGTTGTGTTCCTGTTTTGCTAGTTGTTTGGCATAGGTTGTCCAGCACTGTGGCTTGCTGGTCGTTGAGTGAAGCTGGGTGCTGGTGTTAAGATGGAGGTCTCTGGGATATTTCCACCGTTTAATATTATGTGGAGCTGGGAGGTCTCTTGTTGACCAGTGTCCTGAAGTTGGCTCTCCTACCTCAGAGGCAGAGCCCTGACTCCTGGCTGGAGCACCAAGAGCCTTTCATCCACACAGCTCAGAATAAAAGGGAGAAAAAGTAGGGAGAATTAGTAGAAGTATGAGTAAAGAAAGAAGAAAAGGAGGAAAGGAAGGAAGGAAGAAAGAAGCAAAGAAGGAAAGAAAGGAGGGAGGGAGGGAGGGAGGGAGGAAGGAAGGAAGGAGGGAAAGAAGGAAAAAAGACAGAAAGAAAGATGATACAGTAAAAATAAAATAAAGTATAATATAGTTATTGAATTAAAAAATATTTAGAAAAAAAAAAAAAAAAAAGGGACGGATAGAACCTTAGGACAAATGTTGGAAGCAAAGCTATACAGAGAAAATCTTACACAGAAGCATACACATACACCTTCACAAAAAGAGGTAAAGGGGGAAAAATCATAAATCCTGCTCCCTGAGACCACCTCCTCAATTTGGGGTGATTCGTTGTCTAAAGGAGGGAAGGAAGGAAGGAAAGAAAGAACGAAGGTAAAGTATAATAAAGTTATTACAATTAAACTTAATTATTAAGAAAAAGAATTTTTAAAAAAAAGTCATGGACGGATAGAGCCCTAGGACAAATGGTGGAAGCAAGAGTATACAGACTAGATGTCACACAGGAGCATACACGTACACCTTCACAAAAAGAGGAAAAGGGAAAAAAATCATAGATCTCGCTCCTAAATTCCACCTCTTCAATTTGGGATCATTCCTTGTCTATTCAGGTATTCCACAGATGCAGGGTATATCAAGTTGATTGTGGAGCTTTAATCCGCTGCTTCTGTGGCTGCTGGGAGAGATTTCCCTTTCTCTTCTTTGTTTTCACAGCTCACAGGAGCTCAGCTTTGGATTTGGCCCTGCCTCTGCGTGTAGGTCGCTGGAGGGCGTCTGTTTTTTCGCTCAGACAGGACGGGGTTAAAGGAGCCGCCGATTCGGGGCCTCCGGCTCACTCAGGCCGGGGGTTGGGGGATGGGGGAAGGAGGGGCACTGCGTGCGGGGCCGGCCTGCGGCGGCAGAGGCAGCGTGACGTTGCGGCAGAGGCCGGCGTGACGTTGCACCAGCCTGAGGCCCGCCGTGCGCTGTCCCGGGGAAGTTGTCCCTGGATCCCGGGAACCTGGCAGTGGCGGGCTGCACAGGCTCCGCGGAAGAGGGGTGTGGAGAGTGACCTGTGCTCGCACACAGGCCCCTTGGTGGCGGCAGCAGCAGCCTTAGCGTCTCCCGCCCGTCTCTGGGGTCCGCGGTTTTAGCCGCGGCTCGCGCCCGTCTCGGGGGCTCGCGCCCTCAGCCGCGGCTCGCGCCCGTCTCTGGGGTCCGCGCTTTCAGCCGCGGCTCGCGCCCGTCTCGGGGGCTCGCGCCCTCAGCCGCGGCTCGCGCCCGTCTCTGGGGTTCGCGCTTTCAGCCGCGGCTCGCGCCCGTCTCTGGAGTTCCTTTAAGCAGCGCTCTTAGACCCCTCTCCTCGCGCACCAGGAGACAAAGAGGGAAGAAAAAGTCTCTTGCCTCTTCGGCCGGTGCAGGCTTTTCCCCGAACTCCCTCCCGGCTAGTCGTGGTGCACTAACCCCTTCAGGCTATGTTCAAGCCGCCAACCCCAGTCCTCTCCCTGAGCTCCGTCCAAAACCAAAACCTTAGCCTCAGCTCGCAGCCCCGCCCGCCCCGGTGGGTGAGCAGCAAGCCTCTCGGGTTGGTGAGTGCTGGTCGGCACCGATCTTCTGTGCAGGAACCTCCCCGCTTTGCCCTCCGCACCCGTCGCCGTGCACTACTCCGCGGTCCCGAAACTCCCCCCTCTGCCTCCCGCAGTCTCCGCCCGCGGAGGGGCTTCCTAGTGTGTGGAAACTTTTCCTCCTTCACAGCTCCCTCCCACTGGTGCAGGTGCCGTCCTTATTCTTTTGTCTCTGTTTTTTCTTTTGCCCTACCCAGTTACGTGGGGAGTTTCTTGCCTTTTGGGAGGTCTGAGGTCTTCTGCCAGCCTTCAGTAGGAGTTCTGTAGGAGTTGTTCCACGTGTGGATGTATTTCTGGTGTATCCGTGGGGAGGAAGGCGATCTCCGCGTCTTACTCTTCCGCCATCTTCAAGGTCAACACCGAAGAGATGGCTTTTGAAGATTGGGGGCATTTTAACAGATGGAAAGGAGGAGGGAGTGGGACAGTGGGTAGGGCATGTCAGACAAATGGCAGTAGCACTGCAGAGAAGGAAGCAAGACTGTACTTGTTAGGTTTGGAAAAAATAAATGGTATAAATATGGCAGAATAGAAAGTAAATCTGGAGCTAAAAAGTAGTAAGTGCGTATATTATGCTTTTCCTGCTAAGGATAGTGTTAGCAAATGATAGGTGAACTTGAATGCCAAGCTAAAGCATATTTCATATTGACCTTTGTTTTTTATGTAGAGACAGCATTGGTAACTTTTCTTTAAAAAAGTCTGTCTCTGTCTACCTTAAACTTACAACCGATCCAAGAGGGAAGAAGATATGCCACTATCAAGACATTTTTGCAAATTCTAACACTTTATGGATCCTTTAACTTAAAGGAAGCTTCACACCTCTATACTATATCTGCTCCTCCAGGTCAGTGATCCAAAACTTCCCATGCTCTTTAAAGGTTTTCGTTACTCATTTCTTAATATGCCGCAGGTCTTCTGTGATGGATCCCTTCATAGTGTAGGGGTTCCGATATGGGTTTTGCTCTGTCTTAACAGATGTCAGCCTGGCAGGCAGAGTTGTGAAAACTCTGACGGGAATCTATGGTATTTGGAGTTCATATGACCTAATTATCAATTTTTAACGGTATGCATTTGTTGTTTTTAAATAAAAAATTCAGTGAAAGTCTCAGTATTTCAAAGACTGTCACCCATTAATACTAATTCCCTTACTGTCAAGATGCTGTTACCTGCCAGCCTTCTTAAGACCAAATGCAGAATGCAGTATGGCAATTTTATTTACGTGTAAATAAACTCACTCCATTGCCTTAAGGTCCCATAGTAAAGCAAACAATATATTTTTCTGGGCAGTTGGAAAAAATACTAGTACATTCCAATGGCAACATTCCAGCAGATGTCCTAGTAGATATTTTACCAACTCTAGCAGTAAATTAAGCTATGACAGTGATCATAGAGATGGAGAATTCAATCAAAGCTGCACACAGACCTCAAATTTTAAAGCACATAAATTGGACTTAGGATACTAGCAAAGGTTGCATGTTAAAGACTAACATAAATGTGGACGAACGATATCTGGTTTTGATATTAAAGACGGTACCTGGGGGTTGAACTAGGGATTCCTAAATTTGAATCAGATTCTGCTTCCGGGTTAATCATCTCCAAAATGGGAATAACTTGCATGATTGGGACAGTATCAGAATTTTCATAGAATGTAAAAATGCCTGGCACATGCATAGAAGGTGAGCATTAAATTAATCTTATTGTAACACTTGTATCTTCATCCATTAATAAGGATATTTCTTGATCCACATTTGTCACAGGCCTATTGTCTAAGTGATTATTTAAAAGATTTGAAGTTTTTGAAAAGCATATTAAATATAAACTTCAAGTCTGTTAATACCATTTTTCTTATGAAATACTGATTTTTCTTAAGCAAATAATATTAATCATCTCACAAGGGCTTCTGTTCTGTCTTTAGTACAGCCCATTTCTTCACAAGTAACTCAGCTTCTATTTGCAGGGAATTTTTCACCTAATCAAGTATTGACATAGAAAATGTATTCCTGTCCTAACCCAGGCAATAAACAGCTGACACAAAGAGGTTCAATATTTGTGCACCAAGTGTTATACAGATGACTTGTGATGACACAGAAGTGTAGTTTTCATCTTTCTGAAAGCATTTCCTTGGCTTTCTGCTGAAAGAGGGGAAAAATCTGCCCTCATTCCTTTCTATTTAGACACCTGGATTTCATTGAGAAGGAGACTTGGTGGCAGAGTGATATGATTACACGCTGCTTAGTGCCTTGCTGATGAGATAGGGGAGAATGTGAGAAATGAGGAGTGAGTTCACGCATTTGATGTTTGTTTATTCTCTTAATCCAAATGATTATATTTAGTTAGAAAAGACACGTTGCTTTTTAATGCATCTTTTATACAGCCATATTTTAACCTCCAATTAGCTGAAATTTCCTTAGTTTTCCCTAGTGCCCAGCCAGCTGGCTTCAGAGCGTAACATGGGCCTGATGCCAAAACCCTGGAGTATCTGGCACCTACAGGCTACCTACAGCCACCAGGCAGGAGTGGCAATTTGATTTTTATATCTCTTGTCATTACAATGAAACAGACTCACAGCGCCATCCATTTCCTGTCATTAGGAGAAGGAACTGGTGACTTTTTTTTTTTTTAAACCACGTCAGTTTACTTGCCAATGAAAACAGGTTTTCCTGAAGGCGCCAGTAACCTCAAGGCCCCTGTATGGGACAAATTCCTTCAAAATATGGACATCATTTCTTCTCAAGCTGTTGAATCAGTGCAGCCTTAGGCCAGAGGAAACTTGGAAAGCAAGCCAATCAGCAAACAAAGACTCAGGGCTAAACCCTCAAGTACAGAGAGCTCATTTTACAATACAGATTTCTCCCAATTCTTTTAGGTACACAGTACAGCTACAGTTTTGCCTGGTCCATACATATCGCCTCCTTTCCTGTATATATTCCTCTGTTTTCCTTAAGAAATCGATAAAAGGGGAATACCCTGCCCAACAAAATGCTCCTGGCAGTGCACAGTACGGAAGGAATGGACAGCAAAATACAGTCATCTATCAATAACAGCCACCACTGAGCAACTTTTAGCGTCTTTGGAAGCCAGCAGCTAGTCCCACTCAGAACTCCCACGTGCATACCCAGGCTCCTACCTACACAGTAAAATCGAGCAGCTTTTTCTTCTTGGCTGATTATTTAACATCTCTAAAGTCTTTTGAAGCATATCAATAAGTTGAATAAGTAACATGTTCATTAATGTCCTTGATCTCCTACAACTCTAAACACGGACACTGAATTAATCAAACCCCAAAGCCCTTTAGCACCAAAGTAATGTTTTTTATTTGAAACATCTTACTCTTCTTTGAAAATGGAAATATTCCTTCCAATGAAACATAGATCTAAACTGTTAAGGGATACAAGAACTAAGAGATGGAGATAGAGATATATGTGCTATTTCCTCAGGGGAAGATATTTCAATTTATTTCTGTAATCTACAGAAAAATGTTAAGTTTGTTTTTGGTTTTGTTTTCCTTTTCAATGGTTCTTTAATCAATATCTAACTTTAGGAATAAGGGGCTTTAATATTACGTAGTTATTCCGCTTCCCCCCAAGACAATAGAACTTTAAGCAAGTTCAACGTTAAAAGGGCATCAGTCCCAACCTAAGAGGGTCATTCTATGTTTAACGTATAAAAAAACTCTAGTGTGAAGGGAGGCAAATGTCTGTTCTCTCCGTTTTGACTGGTGAGGTGTATGCAGTTCCTGTCTCTGTTTCTCTGTGTCTTTACTCTCTTATATATTATAGAACTTAGCTCCCTGGAGGTAATTTTAACAGACACAACTCAGACCCTGCAAAGAGTGACCCAATGCCTTGGGGATCGGCATCAGGCCAGGCTGACAGATGGTTATCAGTTTGACAAGAAATATGCTATAGGCTATGTTAGGTTAGAGCGTTACCAGCCAAATTCTCCTTTGAAGCCACTCAAAGGGAAGCCTGTGAACACATGCATGCTTTTATACATAAAGAGATTTTCCAATTAGGCTATTCCGGTGTTAACTTAAATAGATGACTTGGAAGTAAATTTAGTTGCCTGTTTTTGTTGACTTACTGGTTTCTTGGATTTTGAATTTATGTGGTTATTCATACGCAGCAGGAAATGTTTTTTATATTCCTGAAATTCATGGAAGGCACTCAAATTGCATCCAGAAGGCTTTTGTCCTCCTGTGTAGGCCTCTAGCCAAAGCAGGAAAACAATTGCTCAGGATTGTTTTTTCTAGATGCTGAAGCTTGCTAAGGAACTGCTCATGTATTTTTACCCCATCTTATACTTGATTGAATCTGCTATACAAACTAAATGAAGATGACATATCACCTTCTCTGATTATCAGTAAATAGTTCACAAATTAACCCTAAACTACAAATGAGGGGATAATGTGTCTTTTTGAGAAAACCAGATGCTTTCTGTTCTGAAGTACGTGCGATAACAGGGTGGAATGGTTAATGTACAATGTATGCCATCTGCTGACTAATGCAGAGTATTTACAAGGGTAAATTCTCCCAATAACTGTGTTTGGTAAATGATTATCTAAATAATACATCTACATTTGAACCACAAATGGGATCTTGCCAATTCTGTTTAACTTTACTAGTCATGATTTGGCATCCCCTCTAATTAGAAAAAATGATAATAAAAGGCAGCTGCTCTGAGGTTAAATTCGATGGTAAGTTTTCAAATGCCTCTCAGATATGCAATAAATAATGAATAAATCTGAATGCTTCTCCCTTTATCCACGTCAATTAAAGGAATAAAGTATATTTCTTAAAACCCTATAGTAGAGCCATGAATCTCTGAGCTTTCCCTCTTCCTGATGGATGCTTTGTGCTACTTTACAAATCAGTTTGAATTATATGTAAACCACACAACTGGAGAAATGTAATTCGTTGTACTTTTGTTTAGACACAGCAAGTAACGCAGATAATTATTAGCTATCTTGTACAATTTATATTCAGTAGAAACAGTTCAAAAGAATGATAAAGATTACCTGTTTTGTTATTAATTTAATAGTACCTCTGTACAACTGAAATGTGTTCAAATGTAAATCCATTCGCAGGTAGTAATTTCATGGGCGTAATAATTTCTGTCCCTAAATATAAATAGAATAATAGAATATTAATTTTGGTTTTTTCTAACCTAAAATTTCACCTGTAATGATAGCCTCTGACTGACTGCCACAGATAATTCACACTTTGATTTTCTAAGTTCAAATATCATTTTCAGTGTCATGAAAACTTAATCACAAACTTCATTTGATTAGCATATATGTTAACAGATACTAATCTCACCACCTCTGTTTAGATATTTTTTTTCATTGGCATTGTGAATATTCCCTTTTAAAGACTCATAGAGAAGGCAAGTATGCAGGAGGCAGAAACTGATAGTAATTTCGATCTTGAAATAAGGGAATCTCACTTTGTGAACAATTAAACACCTTTTTGTGTTTAATTGTGAAGACTGAAAAGGGCACTTTTCAGTCTTCACAATGCAAAATAGTCTCAACTGGTTTGAGGAATCAGAAGACAAAAGTTTTAGGCTACTTGGGTGGCTGGAAATTAAAGAGGGAATTTCCAGAAAAGAAAGCCAAAGAGAAGGGAGCGCCAAAATCTGCACAGAAATTCCATTCAAATACTTGGCTGACCTTCAGACTATGCATGTGCACAGGAGACTCCAGGAGCAACATATGGAAGGCTAAACTAATTGAACAGAGATTTCAGCTGCTTCCCATTTCTGAGAAGACAGAGTTTGAGTCCAGCAAAGGTAACTGCCTGCTAGAACAAAATCAGCACTGTTCAGGGAAAGAAAACAGCATCTAGAGTCTCTAACATATAACCCAAAATGTCTACTAAAGAATCAAAATTTATTAGACATGAAACAGTGAAATGTGACTCATGTTCAAGAAGACAAGCAGTCAATAGAAATCAACCCTGAAATGACCCAGGTAACGGAATTACCAAGCAAAGATCAGCTATTAGAAATATATTCAAATACTTAAAGAAAAACTATGGTCATAATGAGTATACTGATGAGAAATGTCAGGAGAGAAACTGAAGTTTGTTTTTTAAAGGACCAAATAGAAAGTCTGGAAGTGAAAAGAACAATATCTGAAATGAAAAATTCAGTGGATGGGCTTAATAAGAGATTCGGAAAGGAAAGAAAGATTTCAGTAAACTTAAAGTTAGATCAATAGCAATTACCTAATCAGGAAAACAGGACGAAAATATACTGAAAAACCGAAAGAGACTCAGTGACTTGTGGGATAATAGTAAGTGGTCTAAGACACATGTAATTGGTATCTTAGAAAAGAATGTTGTAAGAGAGTGGATATATTTCTATGTATAACTGATTCACTTTGCTGGATACCTGAAACTAACACAACATTGTAAATCAACTATACTCCAATAAAAGTTAAAAAAAAAAAAAAAAAAACACTAGGGAAAAAAATATTCACTTATAGACTCAAGAGGCCCAGAAAACCCAAAGCAGGTAATACAAAGAAAAAAAAAGCCGAAACATTATACATACAGGGGAATAATTGATATGAATGATGACTAAGTTCTCATCAATAAAGGTTAGATGTCATACTTAAATTGCTGAAAGGAAAAAAAATCTTTTATCCCAGAGTTTTATATCCAGTGAAAATACCATTTAAAATGAAGCTGAAATAAAGGCATTCTTTAAAAAAAAAAAAAAAAAAAAGACCTGAATTAGAAAAAAAAAATGCTTAAAGTATTTCTTCAACTTAAAGGGAAATTATACCATAAAAACCCAGATGCTAAGGATGAAATCAAGAGCATCAGAGAAGGTTAATATCCGGGTAAATGTAAAGGATAACTTTTTAGTGCCATATATTTTATTTTCTTCAGTTTATTTAATAGACCCATGAGTGTTTAAATCAAAATAGAAAAAGTAATTGTGAGTTTCATAGAAATATCAGAAAAATATAAGACAACAAAAACAAAAACAGTAGTAGGTGTAAATGGAGTTACAAAGGTGTAAGGTCCTTATGCTTCTTGTGAAGTAGTAAAATATTATTTGAAATTTGCCTGTGATAACTTAAAGATGTATACTGTAATCTCTAGATCAGCCACTAAAATAGCAAAAGAAATACTGTATAGCTAAATATCTAAAGGTTAGATACAGCTAAAATGTCAATACTGGAAGCAAAATGAAATCTTAAAAATAGGCTACCCACCCTGTGAAGACAACAAAGGGGGAAAATAAATACAAGCAAGGAAAATGATATATTATGAAAACATTGGCCTTAAGATACTTGGTATGGCCATATTACTGTAAGACAATGTAGACTTCAATAGAATTCAAAAACACATGGAATAGTTGTATAACAAAATCAACCAACCTTACTCAAGTGGAATATGCAGAACATCATACCCACAAACTGTAGAATACATGTTCATTCAAGTATGCACAGAACAGAACATTGATCAAGACACATCAGACTTTCAAAAGACTGAAATCTTAGGAGTATGTGCTCTGACCACAATGGAATTAAATTAGAAATCAGTGAAAATAATATATCTGGAAAAGTTACAAATATTTGGAAATTATCAATTGACTTCTAAATAGCCATGGGTCAAAGAACTCAGCATCATTTTTCTTCAGGGAAATTCAAATTAAAACCTAATGTGATACTATTTCACAAACACTAGAATGGCTATAACGAAAACAAAAATCTGACAGCACCAGTGTTGGAAAGTATGTGGCACAACTGAACTCTTACACATTGCTGGTGACACATAAAATGGTACCACCATATTGCACAATATTTTAGCATTTTCTTATGAAGTTAAGCATACTCCTACTCTATGACTCAAGATGTCCACTAGATACTTATCTAAGAGAAAAGAAAACACATACTGACCAAAATATTTGAACAAGAATGTCTATACCACCTTATCCGTGATAGCTAAAATTCAGATACAACCCAAATGTCCATCAACAAGAAAAATTAATTATGGCTTATCTATGAAATGGAAGCATACACTGACAAAACAATGAACTAGGGATACACAATAACAATAATGAATCTCAAGTAGGGTATGTTAAGTCAAAGAAGTCAGAGACACAACAGAGTGTACTGTGAATGATTCCATTTCTATGATGTTCAAGGAATAAGTAAAAGTAATGTATGGTGACAGAATTCAAAAAGAGGTTGACAATGAGGGGTGTGGGTTGACTGTAAGTGGGCAAGAGGAAACTTTCTGGGATCAAGGAAATGTCCTGTTTATTGTATAGGGAAATCATTATAGAATTGTATACATTCATCAAAATTTATCAAACTATACCCTTCATAACTGAGCATTTCACTGTGTGTAAATGCTGCCTCAATGAAGAACGATAAACAAATATTGAACTCTAGTTAGTAGGTTTTCTTTTTGTAGGGGCATGGGTTAACAATTCTGAAACTAATTTTGTATCCCAGGTGTGAACAAATAATTATATTAACGATAACAGGTAAAAGTTTTTTCACTGTTGAGAAGAGAGATACAAAGATGGAAAGAGAAGACTAGAATGAAGTCTTTAGTGTAGCAATTAGAGTTGTCGGGTAAATAAATATGTGTGTGTGTGTGTGTGTGCGTGTGTGTGCGTGTGCGTGTGCGTGTGTGTGTCTTTCCTAGTTCAGGCCACTGAAAGAGACAAGAGCTCTCCAGCAACATGACATATCTAGCACCTAGATCTTGGTTTCTGAGTTCTGTTTTCCACTGAAAGGGAATATAACTCCTTAGAAAAATGGCTGACACCAGCACCGAGACTATGCCAGAAAATAATTAAGTGCTCAAAGAATCACGAGAACACATCAAAGCACAGAAGAGCCAGCTAGAAGGGACTCACACAGGTCAAATCTGGGGAAATTTGAGCATCAAAATAAATAATAATAATGAAAGATTATAACCCATTGAATAAGAATCCGTGTTTCCAAATTAAATAAATGAGCAAATAAACAAATGAAGAAGGAAAAGCTCTTCCTCATAGTAGAATGCCAACTAATAGATGTAAACAAATAATGTAGTTAGAATGTCATCAATGAGAAATAAAATTAATGGATGAAATGTGATGTGAGAGAGGATATTACTGTAGCCTCAGTGCATCACTCCACAAATTACTTATGCATTACAAAGAAAAATATAGTTACTTTATATTCATGAATTCTGGGAGACAGCACTTTAAGTTCAGAAAATATATGCATACATACACATATATACACACACAGAGAGAGGGAATGATAAAGGGAAAGGGGCAAAATACATAAATAATTGGTGACCTTGATAAAGGATTATGGAAGATCTGAACTACTTCTGTATCCTTCATTTTTGAATTCACATTAAAAGTTAAAAATTAAAGCAGCAGCATGGTTCTGGTTCCACTATAGAAGTATAAGCCCACTGCAGCCCATTTCTCCACTGGTTACAAGATCTCTGGACAAAACATAAAAAACAACTACCTATTGCCAATCTGTTTGTCTTTGTCGGAAAACTATTCAGGTCCTCTGCCCATGTTTTTATTAGATTTTTTTTATATTGAGTTGTATGAGTTCTTTAAATATTTTGGATATTAACCCCTTATCAGATATATCATTTGCAAATATCTTCTTCCATTCAGTAGGTTGCCTTTTTGTTTTATTGATGGTTTCCTTCCCTGCGCAAAAAAAGCCTTTTAGTTTAATGTAGCTCCATTTATTTATTTTTGTTTTTGTTTCCTTTCCCTGAGGAGACAGATCAAAGAAATATATATTACTAAGACTGATGTCAAAGAGTTTACTGCTTATGTTTTCTTCTAGGAGTTTTATGGTTTCAGGTCTTACATTTAAGTCTCTAATCCATTTTGAGTTTATTTTTGTATATGGTGTAAGAAAGTAATCAAGTTTCATTCTTTTGCATGTACGTGTGCAGTTTCCCCATCACCAATTATGCTAAGTGAAATAAGTCAGACAGAGAAAGACAAATACCTTATGATTTCAATCATATGTGGAATCTAAAAAAACAACTAACCAAAACAAACAAAAACAGAAACAGACTCAGAGATACAAACTGGTGGTTGCCAGAGCAGAGGGGTGTGGGGACAAAAATAGGTAAAGGGGATTAAGAAGTACAAACTTCCAGGTATAAAATAAATAACTCACGGGGATGTAATATACAGTATAAGGAATATAGTCAATAATACTGTAATAACTTTGTACAGTGACAGATGGTTACTAGACTTAACATGGTGATCATTTTGTAATGTATTTAAATGTCCAATCACTATGTCGTGCACCTGAAACTAACATAATATTGTATGTCAACTATACTTCAATTGAAAAAAAAAAAAAAGCAACTACCTGAGGGCTCTGGTAAGTAAACAACAGCAAGAAGATTGCGGAGGGGAAGTCAAAACATGGTAAAGCATCCTGTTAGGAGGATTCTGTATTCAGCTTGTTTCACAAGTGTCCTTAGAATCTTGCTTTATTTTTATATAAACAAAACTGGAAATTATACACAATCTATCATGGTTGTAGTTTATGGGGAAAAAAAACAAAGGCAAACTCCCTGTGGTGGGATTAAACTCAAAGGTTGGTGAGTAGATGCATATCTCTTATCATTTAAGTAAATAAATTTTTTAAGGTTATGGTTTGTACTTTTTAAATCATTTCTCATTTTAACAACTTTTTCAATTAACCAAAAACTTTCATGTGATATGAAATAGTTCCTACTCTATTAATAAATTCATCCAGCAGCAAAGATAATTTAAAAATTTGGTGTTCAGTTGGCTTCAGAATATGCACAGGGCTTCCCTGGTGGCACAGTGGTTGAGAGTCCGCCTGCCGATGCAGGGGACATGGGTTCGCGCCCCGGTCCGGAAGATCCCACATGCCGCGGAGCGGCTGGGCCCGTGAGCCATGGCCGCTGGGCCTGCGCGTCCGGAGCCTGTGCTCCGCAACTGGAGAGGCCACAGCAGTGAGAGGCCCACGTACCGCAAAAAAAGAAAAAGAAAAAAAAAGAATATGCACATTTGCAAAATTTCATTAAGATTATACTTGAACAGTGTATTGTGCTTTCTAACTTTAACAAAAGGAATTGCTTAAATATTTTATTGCATGTCAAAATCTGTTAGATTAAAATAAAATTAACTTGAAAGTGTCATATTACAGAGGATTAAAAATGCTAAAAAGCCCAAGTACATGCTAGCCCTTTTGGTTTTGAATGTCTACTCTTTGTAATACTTGGAGAAAGGTTGGCTATTTAACAGAATGATGAGTTACTACTATATCAGAATCCCTGGAAATACCAAAGTATAATTTTTAAATAACAGCATAGGAGAAACAGAAATAAATTTAAAAATCAAATATAAAGTATTTAAATTTCACTGTAGGTATTATCATTATAATTGCTTGATTTTTACTAAACATCATGACCATAATTTTCATCTGACTACAGCACTAAAAATCACTCTTACTGAGAGATCTTGAAAATGTGCTGTTTTCTTTGGAGACATATCAACGTGTTGGGTCTGGAGAAAGCAACTGCCTTGATTTCCTGTACATTAATAGAGAACAACATGAAGATGCACATCATTGTAAGAAATGATCATAAATTGTAACCAAAAGTCCCACATGGTTGTGGGAAGAGAAGACTAAGAATTGAGTGAGTCTTCTCATGACAAGATGGAAGGCAGGTTAGAGCAGGTTAAATTCTAAAGTGATGTTTCAAAATGCCTACGCATTTTAACTACTCGTCATTATAAAATGTAACATGAGGAGCTAGTCTATATTTAATTTAGATATTCTCTACTCTCTGAAAATTGCATGATGTTTGGACACTATATATTAGAAGACTGTGATGAAGACTATGTAAGGCTATCTAACATTTTTCCATTGTTTCCGATCTGTGATGTATTGAAAAACACTCCAGCTTCTCTATCAAACCTGATTAACTTATTTTGTATTACTAAAAATAGTAGGGCTTTTGCTTTTTAAAATCTAATTTTTACATAATTCAAAGCCACCTTTCTTTTATATATCCTTATAAACTTAGAATGTGCTTTCAAGGAACAGTAATCAGTCATGAGCTGTTTCAAATTCATTATTCTTCATTCCTTTCTGCAACATCTCCAAAATCCTCTGAGATCCAATACCTCTAGGTTTGCATTTAAAAACCTCAGTAGCCCAAGCCTCAACCTCTGTAACTTTTATTTCTTCACAACCCTCATTTATTCTGCTTTCCCTGGTGTATTTTTCAGATGCTGGTGCTTCATGTCTTTAAAGTGCAACTAGCTCATCCTTCCAGAGCTTCCCTCAACAAAGACTTCCTGAGCCTCCTGGGATCAGTACAGAAGACATTCTCATAAAACAGAACAAGCTCAAGACTTTTCACTGGGGCTGCATTTGAAGGCCTGTCAACCCTTATCGGAGAGATCGTTGTGAGGAAAATGGAGTTAGAGTTCTATGAAAAGAGGGGGAAAAATTGAGCCCCCCGAGTCAAGGAAATAGAAGATATTCAAAAAGGTAACACATGTAAATTACATTTGAACAAAATACATAAATTAGATTTGAACATAAAAGATGACAGAAAATTTTTTTTTAATTTCTATGCAATGCTTAAGTAAGGGTTGAAAACATTCAGTGAAAACATTTACTTGGTCCATATGAGAAAAAAATATATATATATACATATATATATATATATCTCAATTAACCTTTATATATAGTTAGGCTTTAATGAGGCATAAAATATTTCCATATAAAATACAGACTAGTTAGCCACAAAGAGTGCCAAAACAAAAGCATTTCACAATTATGAGACTTTGATATAATCGTATCCAAGGATACGCCTACAGAGTCTGCTAAATTTCAAAAAACCCTTAAACTAATCCTTAAATTGAAAGCTGACAATCAAATTGTATTCTAGTGATTGAGTGCTTTATTTTTATAGAAACTTTAAATTTTAAAAAATTTTCTGTATGTATATTATTTTTACACCCAGGACGCACTCAAAAACTGAGACATTTGTTTAAAAAAAAATCTTCTGCAGCATTTAAAGTAAATCTCTCTCCATCCTAATATAAACAATGACTATATATTTGCTAAAATAAATATTTTCCTAAATGAAATAAATTATTCATTCACTGTAAAAGATACCTTGCTCGTGATTAAAAAAAAAAAAACCCACAACAATATCAAGCTACCAATCTGTTAGGGCAATGCATCATCATAATGATAAACAAATTACTGTCCTTGGTAAATTCAGTGAATACCATTTAAAAGGAGGACTGAAGCCAAATAGAAAGTACTAATAAAGATAAAGCAGGGAGCTAGCAATGTCCTCTGAAATTGAACATACGCATTTTAACAGGCATTATCAGCCTTCCATGTTTTAAAGAATGATACATTAGGCACCACTCAATACTCCAAGGGAAAACCTTTAAGGCGTTTATAAAGTATGACTTGGCATACCTAGTTTTAAAGGGAATATTTACAGCAAAGTGTTAACATTATGCTTTAAAACAATCACAGCAACAGAATAAAGCACATCGGTCCATCAACACTTTATTCAGCAACTACATATAATGTGTAAGGCACTGTCAAAGTCTGTTCTAGATCTCAGGTCTAAAATTCGTCTTGTTTTCCTCCGAACAGGAAGTTCTTCATGTTTTAGGACATCAAAAACTCTTAAGCTGGTGATCAAGAGACTTTCTCCTTATTAAAATTTGTTACTGAAGTATATTATAATATATAAAAGGACATATTTCATAAGTTTGCACCCAGATAAATCTTCACCAAGTATACAACTATATAACCAACACTCAGATTAAGAAACAGAGTATTACATACATCCCAGAAGCTCCTTATTCCCCCTGCTAGTCACCCCACCTCCATGGGTAACTACTATCCTTCCTCTAACAGAATGGATAAGCTTTACCCTGATGTTGTACTTTATGTAATAGATTCACGCATCATGGGCTCTTTGGTTACTAGCTTCTTCCAATATTATTCATGTGAGATTCAGCTACATGGCTACATGTAGTTATAGATTGTTCATTTTCATTGCTATATAGTATTCCATAGAGAGGAACAGAGAGTATACACATTCATAATGTATTGTATATTCGTCTTTTTTGGAAATGTGAGTAGTTTGGGTTTGGGGCTATTACAAGTGGTGATGTTTGGGGCTATTACAAGTAGTGATGCTAGGAACATTCCAACACGTACCTTTTGGTGAATATGTAAGTATACAACTAGGAATGGAATTGCTAGGTCATATATCCTTATTAATTTGTAAATACATTTTCCATATTGAAAAATGGGGAAAAAAAGCAATGTAGTGCCAAACAAATCACTTAAAAGCTCACCATTTAAAAAGATATACAAAGTAAGAACTTAAGGGACCTGACTCTAACCTATTTCTTACCACAGGTCAGATACCACATTTAGCAATCTGATATGACTCATGCAGACTTTTTCTGTGCTATGTGGAATTAATAAAGGCAGAACAATTATTAAAAGTGACAGTCAGGAGTGAAATTCTACCATGTGTTGAGTGAGAATGTTAATTCACGTTTCAAAAAACCTCATCACCAAAGTACAGGCAATGTTTCTGACCACATCATAGTAACTGAGCTAAGAAGCATACACCGTAAGATTGGGAGGCTATTACTATCTTCACCAGTAGATAGCCAACAGCTCAAGAAATGAGTTCACTACATTTTAAAGTGCTTTCAATGATCTCATAATTTGAATTGCACTCAAATGTGATCTCTGACAGCTATAGCAAAGTTTTACAGTTTTACGGGTATTTATCATACAAGCATCTGAATGAAAGCACTTCTGATTCAAATTCTAGAAGACACACATCACCAGAAAAAATAAACTTAAATTCATCATCTTTAATTCTGTCAGTCTGAGCTCATTTTAAAAGTTTTTTTAAAAAAGTATTTAAATCCAAATATTTGGCACTACCTCTTCATAGAAAGAAATATATCCATTTCAACAATGAAATCCTTAACCCCCCCCCCCCAAAAAAAAAGCCACTTTCTTTTCTGATAGACAAGTATTTTAAAGTATTCCTACCACTTTAAATTTGCAATGACCTCATCATCCTCATCCTGGTTTCTTGCTTACAGAAAAAGCAGTTCCGTTTTCTCACACTACTTAAATCTTGAGTAAACAACAGATCTTTGTTGAACCTCACTTGGTTCTCTTATTCCTCTCTATTCCTGTTTTTCTCTATTTTGAAATTTTCTCAACATTTTGAAATATCACAAGAAAATAGAAGATACTGTCTTACTTTTTAATTTTAGACTAAACTGCAGATATATGAAGCATCTTTGTGCTTTCAGATAAATTATTGTACAGCTGACCCTTGAACAATGCGGGTTTGAACTGCCTGGGGTCCACTTATACGTGAATATATTTCAATAGTAAATACTACAGTATTACACGGTCCATAGTTGGTCGAATCGTGGATGCTGAGGAACCCCAATGTGGAAGGCCGACTATAAATTATACATGGATTATACATTGTTCAAGGGTCAACTGTATTGTGCAAATGGTTAATTCCTCCAGAGTACCCTTAGAAGGGTCTCAGTGTCTAAGATAAGATCCCCTGTCTCTTTCTCCTGAAGTTACCTGTACATGTCACTCTTACTTTAAAGTAAAATTGACATCTCAGAGTTTTAAAAATAATTCCCACTGAAACCTAATTGTACAATATTTTTAAGAAAAGTATATTTTCCTTTATACCTAAAATTTATTGAGTGCTTACATATACTATTATCTAACCCAAGTGGTTTGTATGTATAATCTCATTTACCTCTCACCCCCCAAAAAGGAAGAAAGGCTATAAGATAAATTATACTATTATTATGGTTGAAATTCTTGTTTAATAAATAAAATAAGGTATAGCGAGATTAAGTAACTTTCCTAAGACCACGCACTATCAAATGTTGGGGCCAAGATCTGATCCCAGGCAGAGGGACAACGAAGTTCACCTACTTAACTACCATGCCCTATTGTTTCCCAGATTCGTACATATGCCTGTATATTCAAAATACTTCTAATTTATTCACCGCTCCCACACAGGACTCTCAAGAACAATAAGAACTATCTTCAACACCCACAACCTAGAATAATTACTTATAGGAAGCTCCAATTTCCCTAAAGACTGGTCTGTCAAAAAACTAAGTTGACACCATTGACACCAACTGAACATCTTAAGACCAATGGCCCCTACAGGCATATTCCAAAGGAAGATGGAACAGTTTAGGCATCCAAAGTCCAAGGAAAAGATCAGGAACTTGGAGATGTGTAGTAGTTAAAAGGGAAGAACAAAATGTGTCTAAGATTCAGGGAAAGCAGGTACCAGAAAGCTAGAAATTAGAGCAAGGGAAGCAAATAAGGTAAAGAGAAGATCATCAGTACTTAAAGCTCAGAAAGGATGTTTCTGAACCTATAAGGCACCTACCTTTCCTATTCAGGCCCCCAGAGTCAATGCCAAATAAGCCTGTGTGAAGGCTTGTGGGAGGTAATCGCATACTCATGGTATGCGTGGGCAGGAGGCCAAACCCATTTAAGAAGTTTTCCTCATGCCAGGCTAGCATGGGAGCCCTGGAAAACAGGCAGTGACAAATCAAACATTATAATACACTTTCAGTGGGGAGAAGGTGCAAAATCAGGTAGCAGAGCCACTCCAGGTAAACTTCCCCTACTTACCAGTTATACGTTGGGCTGGCCCTGGGGAATACTCAGTATTAATGGGATCACAATATTAATAGGATTTCATAAAGTTTAGGGATGCATATCTTTAAATTACTTGCTTATCCCCTCCTCCCCACTGCTTTTTCCCTCTCCTTTTCCAATCAGAAATCAACAGAGGAAGGTAAGAAAAGAGGTGTAAAGGTGTAGAGACTGAATTCCTTGGGAAGTCCAGAAGAGCCTTAACCAAATGGCGGGATGGAAGAAGACTAGGGTACGGAGATTAGACATGTCCACTGAACAAAAGGGGTCTATTCAGACGAGCTGAGCACTGTGGCCAAGCTGCGCAATGTTCTAGGGCAAATTACCTCATAATTGTGTGCCTCAATTTCCTTAGTTGGAAAAATAGGTGTGACAATGCTTTCTTCACAGGGTTATGAGGAATTGAAATAAGACATGTGACAGTATCTGGTATATCTTAGGCATTCAAAGATGTCAGCTGACTCAATTCTTTCTCTGAACACTCACACAAATGTTTATGTCTCTCTTAAGGCATAATTTACTTCCTACTTGCACTATAGTTATTTCTACATGCATCCTATCTCCTGCATTAGTGTGTAAGCTCACTGACAGCAGGATATATGTCTGATCCATGAGTATCTTTCTTAGTTGGAATTTAGTAAATGTTTATTTGGATGCATATGTTTAAAACAGAAAAGACCACTGAAAGACAATGGAGTGCATAATAATCAGCCAAGTAAAGATTGGGAATGGACCCTGTCAAATTACCCATGACCTTTTGCACAGAGCTAGAATAATCCTAAAAATTCATAAGGAACCATAAAAGGCCCAGAATTGCCAAAGCAATCCTGAAGAACAAAGCAGGAAGCATAACCATCCCAGACTTCAGACAATACTACAAAGCTACAGTAATCAAAACAGTGTGGTATTGGCACAAAAACAGACATACAGATCAATGGAACAGAATAGAGAGCCCAGAAATAAACCCACACACCTATGGTCAATTAATCTTTGACAAAGGAGGCAAGAATATACAATGGGGAAAAGACAGTCTCTTCTGCAAGTGGTGTTGAGAAAATTGGACAGCTGCATGTTAATCAATGAAGTTAGAACACACCTTCTCAGCATACACAAAAATAAACTCAAACTGGCTTAAAGACTTAAACATAAGACATGACACCATAAAACTCCTAGAAGAGAACATAGGCAAAACATTCTCTGACATAAATCATACCAATGTTTTCTTAGGTCAGTCTCCCAAGGCAATGGAAATAAAAGTGAAAATAAACAAATGGGACCTAACTAAATTTACCAGCTTTTGCACAGCAAAGGCAACCATAAACAAAATGAAAAGGCAACCTACAGACTGGGAGAAAATATTTGCCAACAGTGCGACCAACAAGGGCTTAATTTCCAAAATGTACAGAGAGCTCATACAACTCAACAACAAAAAAACAAACAACCCAATCAAAAAATGGGCAGAAGACCTGAACAGACATTTCTCCAAAGAAGAAATACAGATGGCCACTAGGCACATGAAAAGATGCTCAACATCACTAATTATTAGAGAAATACAAGTCAAAACGACAACGAGATACCACCTCACACCAGTCAGAATGGCCATCATTAAAAAGTCTACAAATAACAAATGCTGGGGAGGATGTGGAGAAAAGAGAACCCTCCTCCACGGTGGGAATGTAAGTTTCTACAGCCACTGTGGAAAACAGTATGGAGGTTCCTCAGAAAACTAAAAATAGAATTACAATATGATCCAGCATTCCCACTCCTGGGCATATATCCAGACAAAACTATAATTCAAAAAGCTACATGCACCCCAACGTTCACAGAAGCACTATTCACAATAGCCAAGACATGGAAACAACCTAAATGTCCATCGACAGATGAATGGATATAGAAGATGTGGTACATATATACAATGGAATATTACTCGGTCATAAAAAAAGAATGAAATAATGCCATTTGCAGCAACATGGATGCAAATAGAGATTATCATACTAAGTGAAATAAGTCAGAAAGAGAAAGACGAATAGCATATGATATCACTTATAGGTAGAATCTAAAATATGACACAAATGAACCTATTTATGAAACAGAAATAGAATCAGGGACATAGAGAACATACTTGTGGTTGCCAAGGGGGAGGTGGATGGGGGAGGGTTGGATTGGGAGTTTGGGATTAGCAGATGCAAAGTGGTATATATAGAATGGATAAACAACAAGGTCCTACTGTATAGCACAGGGAACTATGTTCAATATCTTGTGATAAATCATAATGGAAAAGAATATGAAAAAGAATGTATGTAAATGTATATATGTATATAACTGAGTCACTTTGCTTTATAGCAGTAACACAACATTGTAGTTCAACTATACTTCAATTAAAAAAAAAAAAAAAAAAAAGGATTGGGAATGGAGATGTTCAAGGCAGGAGATACCTGGACGACATTCGGTCCAGTGGAGAAAGAGCCAGAAAGTCCTTATAAGTGATAGAGGGACACAGCAAATGGACTGTGTTCATGGGAACCAAGCAAGATGGGACACCATCTTGGGTCTTATGTTTGCAACTTGGGTCTAGTTGAACTAGTAAAAATTTAAACAACAAAAAAATTTGAGCCAAAAAAATCAAGTTACTGGGGGACATGGGAGGAAATAAGTGAACATATACATAATTTTAATGTTAATAAAAATAAATACTTTCTAGAAGTAATGACTGTGGTTCTAGAGTTAGTAAATTCTAGGTTTGACTCTGGTTATTAGCTATTTAATTGTGGGCAAATTATATAATTTCTCATGTGTCATATATGCAGAATAATAGTACCTACTTCAGGGAAATGATGAGGGGATTAAATAAGATAATTCAAGCTAGGGCACTTAGCACAGTGGTGGCAATATAGTAAGTACCCAAAAAATGTCAGTTTTAACAATAATAATTATTATCATTATTGCTTTCATTTTACAACTGAAAAATACAGAATCTGGGACGATAACATAATATTTCCAAAGTCATATAGCTAATAAGTGTTGGAACCTGGAATTAAGCCCCGGTTAGACGGCCAGGGAAGCCCACACTGTTAAGACTTACAATAGAAGCAGAACGTTTGGACACATGAACAAAACAAAAGAGTACTTCTTAGAACAGCAGAGTCTGCACAGGACTGACCCTGTTGGTGGTGTGTATTGTCTTGACCCACTATGTCCTAACATAAAGATTAGTCTCATAGACAGCAGAAGGGTAGCTTAAACCTCAGGGCTCTGGTCCCTAACCCAACCATGGGGGCTGGAAAGAGGTATAAATGGGAGTTAGTTTGGTCACTTCGATCTCCCTTAAATGTTCCTGATAATCTGGCAATCCATCAGTTGGGAAAATATCAACATAAAAACTATTTATTGTTGGGAGGTGGAATAAGAACATGATCCTTGCATTAATATAAACATGGTTTTAAGTTCTGGATCTTCCACTTACTAACTCAAACTACAGGTGAGTCATTTAACATCTTTAGGGTTCAGAAAGTCCTTATAAGTGATAGAGGGACACAGCAAATGGACTGTGTTCATGGGAACCAAGCAAGATGGGACACCATCTTGGGTCTTCATCTGTAAAATGGCAATATTAAAAGTAGATACAATATACTTGTAAAGTCTTGAAAGTTAAATGTAATGTACATGCTGTATACTCAGTAAGTGTTAGCTATTCTGGACATATTATTAGTACTCACCCATAACTGGTTCTCCTCTCCTTCTTTGACTCATGGGAGGCTGACTTCCCAGCTGTCTTGAAGTAGGTGTGGCTGTAGGAATAGCTCCAGCTAATGAAGTGTAAACTGAAGTGACATAAGTTACTTAGTGAGAGAAAGTGTGGAAAGGCCCTGCCCAGCCTCCTCTGCTGTGGCAACCCTGGAAGACCATGTTGAGATGGTGTGACAAGTTGGTGCCTCTTTCCAAGCCTGGGTCTCTTAGTGACTGTGTGGCACTGGGTGCCTCCTTGCCCTATTTTGGACGTGTACTTTGAGTGAAAAAGTAAAACGTTGTTGTATTGTCACTGAGATTTAGCAGTTACCGTGTTATCCTAGCATACTTAAATCTATCCCATCTAATACAGGTATTATTATCATCATCCATTATCATTATATTGTTCATCATCATTTTCATGGTATCCACCACTGTACTTAGTATATTTTACGTTATGAATTTTGCTCTACTTCTATTTTGAAGCACATTAAATGTAAATTACAGTAAGTATAGTTTGGGTCAACAATAAGTATGTTTAAATGTTTTGTCACCTTTAACTCACTATCTTATGGGACATTGAAATTCCACACTACGGACAATTTAAGAGGTGAGAGTTAATTTTTTAAAGATTTAAATACTTTTAAAAAGTATGAAAAGTGTACAATATGGCAAAAACTCAAATTCCAAATGGAGGAAAATTTTTTGAAATACTGATTTTACATAAGCCTAGGAATCTATTTCTAAGATACAGAATAAACTTACTTTATTTTTAAAGTAGCTACTGAAAACTTAACAATGAGTAGTGAATTGTGTTGGGTGCCAAATGATACAATAATTATAGGAAAGGCACAGATAAGTGCCTTTGCACCATTCTTGACAAGACAGTGAAGTCTGAAACCATGGGATGAGAACAAATGAGATGCAAATAAGACTATGTTAGATTTTTAATTTTATCTAATACTATCAAATGTCAGCATTATACTAGATAGTATTGTATAATATCTGCATTATTTAAAGAACACCAGCTGCTTCAGGATATAACCCCCAAATCTCAGGAACTTACCCAATCAATGTTTATTTCTCTCTCATGCAGAGTCCTGGTCAGGAGGTTCTCCTCCACGTGGTGACTCATGAATCCAGTTTCCAACCATCTAATGGCTGTGCATTTGGCTGGCTGATAAACAAAGAGAAAGAACATGCAGAATGGTAAGAAAAGCTTAAGAGCACAGGCCTAGAAATGTAGCCCAATATATTGTCCAGAGCTAATCAAGAGTCTCCACCCATATGCAGTTATGTTGAAACAAGAATATGCAGTAATATGCAATGAATACATATATGTATATATATGCAGAATTAAGGATTTTACATTATTAAATATTGAATTTAAACTCTAGAAAATTAGACTGCGAGTATCCAAAAATATAGAGCAAGCAACAATGTACTAAAAAGTATGGAAAAACTGCTGAGTAGAATGCAGAATGAATCCAGACACTTCAACATCCATCTAATGGGACTTCCAAAAAGGCAACAAAGAAAGAATTGAGAGAGAAAATATAATGCTTAGAAATTTCTCCAAGCTGAAAATATTCACTATATTCTGGATTGAAACAACCAAAAACTATACTGCAAAGCAGGATGTACGTCTGGTACAGTAGAGTGTAATGTCAGACAAAAGATACAGGGAAAAGCGAGATTACTTATAATAGGTAAAAAATAGACATCAAGCTTCTAATCAGAAGTATCTGAAATAAAAATATCTGTGAAGAGAGCTTAAGATTAGAAGAGATAAAAAGAGAAAAAGTTTGAACATACAATTGTATATGTAATTAAAGAGTGGGAGAAAGAAAAACATTTTCATACATTCAGGAACTCAAAACCTTAACCATTAAAGAACACGTTCTGAAAGAGTGAGTAAAAGATGTGTTCCAACAAAAAAAGAAAATAAAATTAGAAGTAAGGAGTGGGGTACAAGAAGTAATGATAAACAAAGCAAAACAAAAAATCAGGAACTCGTTAAATCTAAGTATTTATTGCAAAATATCATGCTTATGAAAATCTGGAACTAAAATTCTAAATAGAAGCCGCATTAGAATTTGAAATGATAAGGGGAAAGAGTGGACAGTAATGAAACCATGATGAGTTTTTTGTTTTGTTTGCTGTAGAGTTTTAATTACAGATTTACTGGAAAATTATAAGTTAAATATTTGAAAATTTAAGAGTAATTCACAGAATAATAAAAATTAGAATATTAGAAAATTAGAATAGAATGGAAAATTAAAATTTGAAAATAGGAGATGAAAAGAAATAAACAAATTCAATAAATCCAACAAAAAGCCAAAAAGGGAGGAAGGAGAAAATATAGAAAGCATACCACTACACAGAGAAAAATAACAGAAGTTGGCAAAATTAAATTAAAATCATAGTATATACGAAAGGTTCAAAATCGCCCCTTAACTCCTCAGAATGCATTTAAATATTTGAGAGCTTTATCCTTATTTTCAATATACTCTATTAATCCTTAATTATTCAAGTCATTCATTTCTGAAGAGCTTTTGCAGTTGTTTTGAGTTGTGATTTCAGTTTACCTTTGCAATTCAGGGTCAGTTTCGATTTATCTCCTCATCGTGGGTCTTATTTTCCTACCACTTTGCATACCTGGTAAATTCTGACATTATAGACATTTCGATTTTTTACCTTGTTGGGTGCTGGATATTCCTGTATGCCTAAAACATTCTTCATCTTTGTTCTAGGATGCCATTAAGTTCTTGGAATAGTTTGATTTTTTTCAGATTTTCCTTTAAAGACTTGTTTGGCAGGACCAGGGCAGTGCTCAGTCTAGGGCTTATTATTCCTCCCTATTAAAATAAGACTCTTCTGTGTATTCTACCTAATTCCCCATGAGTCATAAGATTTTCCAGTCTGTCTGGTGGAAACAGGCCCTATTCCCAAGCCTGTGTGTATATTGAGCACTTTTACCTCTCATGTGAAACATATCAGTTCACCTTTAATAACATAATTAGAAATTGTATCTGGTCTTATTGGTCCCTCCCTTCCCAGTTTTGATTCCTTTTTATCTTTTAGCCCTTTAACTTTCCTTTGCATTTGAAAAAGATTTACTTCACTTGTATCATCCTGTCCCCTTCAGCCCTCCAGCTTATTTTCCCATCACTGGACATCTTTGAATCTACTGGGTATCTTTACAGAAAAATGCTGGTAACAATTGAAGAGTTTATTTTATTTAGCTTGCCTTTTCCCTAATCCATTAATAATTGCCTAGCAGGCCCATAAAATTGAAAAGTTAGAGACTGAATAGCACATTCTTATTTGTTTTATCCACAGAGAAATAAATCTACTTGTAAGATTTAATCCTACAATCCATTAAAAACCATCCAAGTGTCATTGACTTCCAACTGAGAAGTCAATGCTTTCAATTTAGGAAGATAACGCACCATCTTTCATGACAAAAATTTTTTTCACTTTTGGGTTTTTAAGAGTATTATCAATAAATATCAAATTTAAAGCACACTTAACGTCAGATTCTACAGAACAACCAGGAAGAGTTATTCATCCCAGGTTCATACTATATAAGCTTTTAGATGCTGTGCATGCATGTGTGTATATGTATATGTGTGTTGGGTGTTATTTACAGAGGAAATAAAATGATTATAAGATCCTCATAGGTAGATGGATCAATGAATGGGTGGCATAGAAAACGACCATAAACTTCCTTAGTACAAAAGGCAGTACACAGAAAAGTTTGTATAGATTTACATCAAGCTAGATAGGCAGCAAGTCTACTTTTTACCACAATCTTTACTATTGACTGAAGTGGCTAAACTCTCACTTTTGTGAGGCTAGAATAAGGGAGGTAAGTGGCGAAGAAACAGGCCTGACAAACAGTAAATCTGTTAACAATGATAGGTAAAAAGCACGGATTCGGGAAACAAAGAAAGAATTCTTTAAGACCTTGACTAGGTGTCAAAACAAGTTTGAAATGAGGGAAATGAGAAACCAAAAAAAGCCTAAAATCACATGTTGGAGTCCTGTAATAGACAGAGAATAATGAGAAGGAGACTTGAGGGAAATGTGTAAAATTCAATTCCCCAGAGAATCATGATGAGACCCTGGGAAAAAGAACAAATCCTTCCATGAAGATAGTATTTAAATCAGGGATATCCATGTACCTGAATTGATTTGAAAGCAGTTCTACCAAGAATCAAGAAAGATTAACTGGAAAACATTTACAATATTTTTATGTGCTTATCCTGCCTTTTTATTGAGGTATAAATTGACATACAGTATTATGTTAGTTTCAGGTGTACAACGTAATGATTCGACATTTGTATATATTGCAGAACGATCACCACAATAACCCTAGTTAACATCTGTCACCATATAGTTACAAATTTTTATTTTTGTGATGAGAACTTTTAAGGTCTGTTCTCTCAGCAACTTTCAACTATGCAATACAGTTTTATTAACTATAGGCACCATGCTGTACAACACATCCCTTTAACTTATTTATTTTTATAACTGGAAGTTTGTTATAATATTTTAAATCTTATAAGCCTAAATCATAAGTCATAGGTGGAAAATTCATTTTACTTCATTCTTATTTTTTTCAACAAGAACTTCTTAACGATTTTAAGAGAGCCAGTTTGCTCAGAAGAGAACATAAAAGGGAGGTGGCTCAGGAAGTAAGGAACTTCCTTTCCTTCATACGTGCAGCACTGGATAAATAGCTGTATTTCATATGGGTTTAGGTTTAGGCCACGTAAAATGAGTTAATTCTATATCCTTTCCACTCCAAAGATGGCACTATGGGCACACCATCTCTAGGCACACGTATCTGTAAGACACACATCACACAAATGTCAAGACATACATACTGACACACCACTGTATGTTCCACCAAAACCCCTAGCAATAGTGGTGCTAGGTTTCCCTCTGAGTCGTTGTTCAAATGGTAAGGAACATTTACATGCGTAATGGAACCCAGTCCGTCTCTCCTCTCTTGTAGATAACCCCCCTAGTGACCACAGCACACTGTTCTAAAGGCAATACCTGAATGTAGTCAGAAGCTATGAGAGAGCTGGATGAACTGGTTCACAAGGGCATTAAACTTACCCTTGGAATCATGAGAAACTCAACGTGAAAGCTAGTGAAACAGAGAAAGAGGTCAAATTAAAGCCTTTAGAATTGGAATGGCTAAAGATTTTAATCATGATCAGTGAGGTGGGTCTATTTCTAAGATGCCTATTTAACCTTAATAGCTTAATCTCTCCAAAAGAGAAGACGATAATCTCTCAAAAACAGCACAGAAAAGAGGGTAAAATAGAATATAAGCCCTGGCTATGTGTATGACTGTTTGACCTTCTGTATGTGTAGCTTAGAAAGTAGACATGAGACGTAAAGCTTACTTTAAGATTGCGATTTGATCGCCTAAGTTTTAGGCTGTAGGTTAGTTTCCATATATATTTAAATTATTCAATGGAAGTTCCTATGAAAAGGGTTGTGTAGTCCAAAGGAATTCCTGCTGCTTATATTAAAATGCTTGCTATGCTCCTCTACGATATTTCCAGGGGCATTTTCTGTTTGTTTCTTGGTAGAATGTCTGTAAGAGGGTGACATACTATCACCACTGTACAAATATTTGTTTCACAGCTGTGAAGAAAGTATAATGAGAGAATAGGAAAGTAAAACAAACAATAAATAGGACCGCACATGAAACCCTGAAATGTGTTGCCACCATAAATGAAATATGTATTTAATGATTCCATAATTACCATGACTGAAAAGGTAATATACACAGAAAGCTTTAAAAACCGATTGCATACTCTCCAGAATAAATAACTTAGCTAATACAAAATTATTCACTTTTTCAATAGAAAATTGCGGGAAAATACTTTTTATCAATATCTTTCTTCTTTGTTGTTATACATATACATTGTCATAAACTGAAAAATTTGAAAGAGAGTAAGTTTCCCACTTAGAAGGAGCACTGTTAAAGTGGCATTAGCTACTTCATTTTTAATGAACTGTTGGTAAAATTAGTATCAGAGAAGGCCGGTAATACTGATAATCATAAAAAACAGAATGAGACACACTCTACCAAAACTCCTAGCAACAGTAGTGGTAGGTCTCCCAGCAAGATGGTGGCTGGCTCAGGTCATTTTGATTAACGTACCTCCATTTCTAGCACACAGAAGTAAAGTTTCACATGCCCAATATTCTAGTCTATGCCTCAGTCTTCTGAGTAGATGTTCCCTAAGCTTCCTTTCTGGCCTATGTGGATTTCTCCCAACAAATTTGAAAAAGTACCTATTGTGATTCACCAAGTAAACATTCCCTGCATCTTGCCCTCCACTCTCTCACTTCCCATTTGCATTCAATAGTTCAGAGGTGGCTTGAACGGCAGTTATGGTCTGCCACTGGGAAATTTCTATAGAGCTAAATATTTATAACAATAATAATAGCTAATGTTGATTAGCAATTTCTATCTGCCAAAGACTTTGCTAAGTGTTTCACACATTTTATCAACCAAACTGAAGAAGAAACAGAGGATTAGAAAGATTGAATACTTTATTCCAAATCACCCAGATAATAAAGGTGGAGCTGGAATTTGAACTCTTTGTATGTCCTACTCAAGATAACAAGCACTTAATCACTCCTTCACTGCATATTGTCCAAATGCAACTACAGATATACTGGTTGTAAGCCAATTCCTGATGACCTGAAGTGAAACAGAATATACTGAGGACAACTCAGAAAATTCTAGACTCACAGAATACTCTAGGACCTAATTGGTTACTAGAGACTTCAGGCAAGGGTTCTTAAACTAAGCTTCCATAGGTGGCACACGTAAGAAGTAAAAATTGCAGGTAAAGACATGTCAACAAGAGTGACACGCAAGGAGCCTTAACAGACAGCTTGTTCAGTACGTGGCTCATTGGACATATGATGATAGCATTTAGTTCCGGTCTCAATCGTGAGTTCAGTATATGTCTGTGTGAAGTCAGGCAGTGAAATATTCTTAGACCACTCAAGACATTCAGATCACGGATATCCCCTCTAATGTCTAAGTGTTTAGAGTATCTGTTATAGATACAAGTTCAAGACCCACATCATCCACTTGCCTAACTTTAAACTTTGTGAAATCTTTATAATGTATTGGCTACATTTTAAAAAATGTAAAAGATTCCATTTTTGTATATTACAATAAAATCCTTTCTTATTTTACTTAGAAAAATATTTTCCTTGCAGGAGCACTAGTAAAACAGAATTTGATATGCTTCAGGAGCTTTCTTGAAGATGTGGGGATATGGAAGAAATACCTCAATAACTCGTTTCCCACTTCTAAAGCTGCACTAAATGAAAGGAGCTGTTATTAATCTTGCTGTCGCCACAGAGAGCAATGAAGCAATCAGGTGTGGCTAGTCAAAATAGATTCAATTATGCACCTATAGAACTTTTCTTACTCAGAGCACAAAAATGTCACTTAATATAGATTTTGAGTTCTATACAGTAGAATTGTAGTATATTAGAAAACGTTCTTCAAATTGAGCAACTCTGAAAGCTGTGAAAACCTTCCTACTCCACATGTCTCACAGAATATAAATGGAACAGAGATGTCAGTGAGAAAAGTCAATTTTATTTTTCTGCAGGTTCACCAGCGTATGTTTGCTCAAAGTCCATTGGCAAGATTAGAAGTTTGTTGCTATTCAAGTCATTTTGCATGTTCTGAAGGACTTTATTCATAGTTCCCATACTGCTAAAACTTAATCACTTAATCTTCTACCAGGTCCCGAGAAAGCACAAAGTAAATAATGTTTTACGAATGGTTCTGATGAACCTAGGGGCAGGACAGGAATAAAAACGCAGATGTAGAGAACGGACTTGAGGACACGGGGAGGGGGAAGGGGAAGCTGGGACGAAGTGAGAGAATAACATTGACATATATACACTACCAAATGTAAAATAGCTAGCTAGTGGAAAGCAGCTGCATAGCACAGGGAGATCAGCTCGGTGCTTTGCGACCACCTAGAGGGTGGGGGGGGGGAGATGCAGGAGGGAGGGGATATGGGGATATATGTATGCATATAGCTGATTCACTTTGTGATACAGCAGAAACTAACAGAACACTGTAAAGCAACTATACTCCAATACAGATGTTAAAAAAAAAATAATGCTTTACTGAACAACAAGGGGAAAGTTAATGAAAAGGTGAGGGAGGGGAAAGGAAAAAGAGCAGGACCCCACGGAGAAAAAACAGAGTTGCATTTCTTACATTTAGTCCTGACACATCATGAAAACTAATGATGTAACTCCCATGAGCTGCATGCAAATCAGAGCATTAATCTCTAACAAAATGGTTTATGTTACAGGAACCAACAAACAGATCTCCTTCAACTGCAGTAAATCAAACATGGTGGGTCGTTTCCGTTTGACTGATGAGTACACATGTCACTGGCAGGAGGGCAGTGACATATGCAAGAGCAATAAATATTTTTTCTGACACTCCAGCAGCCCTTGTTCAATGACACTAAAGGAAGATAGAAGACTTCAGGAGAAAATGCAGGCCTGTCTCTGTTAGCTGTCGTGCCACTGCCGAGGCAGCAACTCCAAGGTGATTTGGTGTTCTGTGGTGTAGCTTACACATTTAGTCTTAAACAAATAAATAGCCTGAAAGCAAAGAATCAATAGTTCTCTCAGAACAGTGTCCACAGTGTTTCAGATGATGGCATTCTCCTAATAACTTAGATTTCCTTTAATGACAGTGATCTTGGGCATCTTCAGATTCTCTGACCCAGTGCTCAACCAAATCTTGTTAAAGATTTTCTTTGTCCTCCACAACACTACAGTTTATGTGCTGTCTGCGTAACTTCCCTTTTCCTAGTAGGAAGAAAATCAGGGACAAATGTGTTAGAATGTATTATGTTATAATCCATGTCCAAGAGATTTTGAGGTATTTGACTCCAAAACACCGTGTACTAACTTTTCAATTATCTCAGTATTTCCTCAAAGCTCCTCAAATGTTATGATTTTGGCCCCTACCAAGCATGGGTATTAACGGCTACTATGATTCCCTCTAATAGGCAAAATGCAATAGGTGTATTAAAATGTAAACCTGAGTTGTTTACAGCTTGACTTGTGTGGCCTCTAATTCCCTTTGAACACCTGCTGTCACCAGAGGACACCTGAATCTCAAGTGGTGAGGAGAATAGCACATGGTTCACATGGACCTCTGCCAACTCCGGTGCCAGAGTCGCAGTATAGTGGAGTGTAAAAACTTCGCATGGTTCAACCAGATTCTGTGGGGCAGGATTGGAAAGACAGAGTTCTGGGCCTGCCACAGAACAAAGATCCAACCAGAGAGATGGCCGTTTTCAGGGCTGCCAGGAAAGTCACTCAAAGAGATGGGTGTGGCAAGTGAGCAAGAAGAGACAGGCAAGTTACCCATTTTGAGATCCAAGAAAAGGAAGTTTGTCAGATATGGATGCCACACCACGGTAAAAGGTAACGCTCTTTGGTCCAGTTTCAGGGAGTTGTATTCTCTTGCTAAAAGCCTCTATTCCAGTCTCCTGATTGCACTTTAAGAGAAATGAACAAATCTGGCCTGGCCTCATAATCACTCAAAATTTGATACTTAAAATATAGGAGAACAGTGGAGTACTGTCCAATATAAAAACAAGTCAAGAACTGGACTTAAAATATTCTTCTAGTACTAATTTGGGTAAATTGCTTACCATTTGTAAATATTTATTTTTATTTTTTTACATCTTTATTGGAGTATAATTGCATTACAATGGTGTGTTAGTTTCTGCTTTATAACAAGGTGAATCAGTTATACATATACATATGTTCCCATATCTCTTCCCTCTTGCGTCTCCCTCCCTCCCACCCTCCCTATCCCACCCCTCTAGGTGGTCACAAAGCACCGAGCTGATCTCCCTGTGCTATGCGGCTGCTTCCCACTAGCTATCTACCTCACGTTTGGTAGTGTATATATGTCCATGCCTCTCTCTCGCTTTTTTTTTTTTTTTTTTTTTAGTCTATTTCAGAGGTAGAATACTTCATTGTGATATATTACTTTTCTCATACAAAAATTGATGCGTCTTTAGCACATCCTCAAGATTATTCAGATGCTCAATATATCATTTCTCACATGGGAACCCATATTTTCCTGAAGACTACCCTCTCCAGCATGTATATAGTTGCCAACAAAGCCTCAGGAAATTACAGCATAGAACTGACTTCAAATCAGTCAACTCCATCATGTTTCTCTTCCCAAATCACTTACACTGAGCTCCCTTTTCAATTCCTATACATGAAGGAGATACTATAAATTTGCTGACTATGGTGATAACAAAAATATAGTCCCACTTCCAGTTATGATACAGCAGCTTAGAGTTAGCCAACCAATCTCCTGCCAATACCCCCACCCAACTGTAGAGAAATATTGAAATCATAGCTGATTAAAGGTACAGGACATCAACGAAGGCAGGCAGAATTTGAGTATCTGAGACATGCTCTGTTGATTTTCCAACAGACACTATGGAAGCCAGGAAACAATAAAAGGCTCTAACATGCTGACAGAAGATAACTGTTGTTAAGCAAAATTTTATACACTACAAAAGTATCTAGCAACAGAAGGTAAAATTAAAATATTCTCAGACCAAAATAGAGAATTTTTTCATCAGCAAACACAAAAAGATTTATAACTTGACCTAATTGGCATGCAGTAGAAAACAACTGAATATACATTATTTCCAAATCATATGGAGCATTTACCAAAATTGACTGTGTGCTGCACAAAAAACATGCCTCATTTTAAAGTATTAAAATCACTGAGAATGTTTTTAATTTTAAAATGAATTTGAAAAGATACATGCACCCCAGTGTTCACAGCAGCATCATTTATACTTGCCAAAATATGGAAGCAACCTAACCGTCCAGCAACAGATGAACGGATAAAGAAGATGTGGTATACATACACACAATGGAATACTACTGAGCCACAAAAAAGAATGAAATTTTGCCGTTTGCAACAACACAAATGGGCTTGGAGGCCATTATGCTAAGTGAAATAAGCCAGACAGAGAAAGACAAACACCGTATGTAATCACCTATATGTGGAATCCAAAAAATACAACAAACTACGGAATATAACAAAAAAGAAGCAGACTCACAGATACAGAGAACAAACTAGTAGTTATCAGTGGCGGGGGGCAACATAGAGGTGGGGGAGTGGGAGGTACAAACTACCAGGTGTGCTCAAAGATAGGCTCAAGAATGTACTGCACAACACAGGGAATAGAGCTACTATTTTGTAATACCTGTAAATGGAAAGTAACCTTTAAAAATTGTATAAAATTTTTAAAAATAAAAAAAATTTAATTAAAAATAAAAACTAGTAAATATCCAAATATTCAGAAATAAAGAAATTACTTCTCTGCATCCTCTACTTCTGCTCACTGCTTAAATGTTGAAATTCCAAGATTTCTCATTACTTTGCTTTTTTTTGTTTGTTTCTGCTTTATAACAAGGTGAATCAACTATACATATACATATGTTCCCATATCTCTTCCCTCTTGCATCTCCCTCCCTCCCACCCTCCCTATGCCACCCCTCTAGGTGGTCACAAAGCACCGAGCTGATCTCCCTGTGCTATGCGGCTGCTTCCCACTAGCTATCTACCTCACGTTTGGTAGTGCATATATGTCCATGCCTCTCTCTCACTTTGTCACAGCTTACCCTTCCCCCTCCCCATATCCTCAAGTCCATTCTCTAGTAGGTCTGTGTCTTTATTCCTGTCTTACCCCTAGGTTCTTCATGACACTTTTTTCTTCTTAAATTCCATATGTATGTG
Source organism: Phocoena sinus (assembly GCF_008692025.1). Taxonomy (NCBI): domain Eukaryota; kingdom Metazoa; phylum Chordata; class Mammalia; order Artiodactyla; family Phocoenidae; genus Phocoena; species Phocoena sinus. Next base: position 22,257,123 of record NC_045784.1, on the reverse strand, counting down.
TTAGCATACGGTATTTGTCTTTCTCTTTCTGACTTGCTTCACTCTGTATGACAGACTCTAGGTCTATCCACCTCATTACAAATAGCTCAATTTCATTTCTTTTTATGGCTGAGTAATATTCCATTGTATATATGTGCCACATCTTCTTTATCCATTCATCCAATGATGGACACTTAGGTTGTTTCCATCTCCAGGCTACTGTAAATAGAGCTGCAATGAACATTTTGGTACATGACTCTTTTTGAATTATGGTTTTCTCAGGGTATATGCCCAGTAGTGGGATTGCTGGGTCATATGGTAGTTCTATTTGTAGTTTTTTTTTTTTTTTTTTTTTTTTTTTTTTTTTTTTTTTTTTATGCGTTACGCGGGCCTCTCACTGCTGTGGCCTCTCCCGTTGCGGAGGACAGGCTCCGGACGCGCAGGCTCAGCGGCCATGGCTCACGGGCCCAGCCGCTCCGCGGCATGTGGGATCCTCCCAGACCGGGGCACGAACCCGTGTCCCCTGCATCGGCAGGCGGACTCTCAACCACTGCGCCACCAGGGAAGCCCCTATTTGTAGTTTTTTAAGGAACCGCCATACTGTTCTCCATAGTGGCTGGCTCCCTGACTTCAGACTATACTACAAAGCTACAGTATTCAAGACAGTATGGTACTGGCACAAAAACAGAAAGATAGATCAGTGGAACAGGAGAGAAAGCCCAGAGATAAACCCACGCACATATGGTAACTTTATCTTTGATAAAGGAGGCAGGAATGTACAGTGGAGAAAGGACAGCCTCTTCAATAAGTGGTGCTGGGAAAACTGGACAGGTACATGTAAAAGTATGAGATTAGATCACTCCCTAACACCATACACAAAAATAAGCTCAAAATGGATTAAAGACCTAAATGTGAGGCCAGAAACTATCAAACTCTTAGAGGAAAACATAGAACACTCTATGACATAGATCACAGCAAGATCCTTTTTGACCCACCTCCTAGAGAAATGGAAATAAAAACAAAAATAAACAAATGGGACCTTATGAAACTTCAAAGCTTTTGCACAGCAAAGGAAACCATAAACAAGAGCAAAAGACAACCCTCAGAATGGGAGAAAATATTTGCAAATGAAGCAACTGGCAAAGGATTAATCTCCAAAATTTATAAGCAGCTCATGCAGCTCAATAACAAAAAAACAAACAACCCAATCCAAAAATGGGCAGAAGACCTAAATAGACATTTCTCCAAAGAAGATATACAGACTGCCAAGAAACACATGAAAGAATGCTCAACATCATTAATCATTAGAGAAATGCAAATCAAAAGTACAATGAGATATCATCTCACACCAGTCAGAATGGCCATCATCAAAATATCTAGAAACAATAAATGCTGGAGAGGGTGTGGAGAAAAGGGAACCCTCTTGCACTGCTGGTGGGAATGTAAGTATTTATTTTTAACATGTCTTGGTTGTGCTAAATTAAACCTATGGATGCTCCAGCTCTCAAATCCTGACTTTCTATTTCTACTAATTATTGAACATATATATTTACAACCATATCTTGCTATTGAGCTGCTGTGTTACAATCACGATTCATAATTAATGAAGCATTCCAGCTTATAAATTATGTTGTTATGCAGTCTCAGTTTTACAAAAGATATTCCAAGATTGAAATCTGACATGAATTGCAATGTCTCTTTAACATACCTAATATGCAAATATCAAAAAAACTAGAAAATTTTTAAAAACCTGCTATTTGAAACTTTTAAAACTTGACAGAACAAAGAGACAATTCTTCTGCATACTAAAAGTTAATGAGTTTCAGTCATATACCCATCCATTCATTCAAAAATCATTTATTGAATGAATACCATAAGGCAGATGCTATACCAAGGAGGGCTAAGAATGGAGTAGTGAATAAAAAAGACAAGGGCATTATCTTCATGGATCCCACATTTTGGGGGAAATTGAAACCAGTTAGAGAACAGTAATATTGTCATTTATAAATGCCCTGTGTAGCACAGCCCTTTCCTCATGGAACCTTCAATCTAGCTGGGAGATGATGTTAAATAACCACATGAATACTTTCACTCACGACAACAGTTACAAAGAAGTGCAGGTAGCAGGGAGAACATAACACAGTGGAACGAAACCCACTCTGGGGATCAAAGGATGCTTTTCCAAAGAAGTGACTTTATCCTATGAGATGAAAGAGGAAAATTTGTTTCTTAAAAGTGAGAAAAGAGAGTGGAGGTGGAGAAGAATGTTTCGCATGAGGAGTATTTGCAAAAGCCTGAGGCAGAATGGTTTATGGAGCTTCACAAGAAATCCAAGTAAGATTGGCAAAGAGTAAATGAGAGGTAGAATGGCAGGCATGTCAGCCAGTTTACTGGGGACAAGGGCATAGACCAGGTCGGCAAGGGCCTGGTGGTCAATTTTCATAGTTCTTTATAGGAACAAATACATTTTAAAGAGAAGCCAACTAATTCAGAGCATTGCGTCAAAATATTTTTCACATGTATCTCTTTTGTATCTCACATGTGAAGTGAAGAAAAATAATACGTAAAGCTATAATTATCAAAATGATTGAAGTATTGATGTCAACTTGACCCAAACTGTATATACAGTATCACTTCAGGCGTGCCCACGTGCCGCACGTGTGTGTGAATTCTATTACTGATGATTTCAGGATTGTATAAGCACTTTCTCCACACAGACTTCTCCTATAACTGTTCAAAATAAAATAGTACTTTGTGGGAAAAACATTCTTTTTAATATTACAATTAGTTATGATCCTGATAGAGAAATGATTTGGATAGTAAGAACATGACTTCAATGTCAATGTTCTAGGGCAGTTCTAAACATGACATATACTTAGTTCACATGCTAAACATCAAAAAAAAAAAAAATTCTAAGGTTCCTAGCCCAGATTCTGACTCACATTTTATTTTTCCTCATGCAGGGGCTTAATCAGACCAACTGAACACAATAAGGAGTTCAATCTTATCTTTTATATGAGTTATCTTGAATAATAATAAATCACTCATAGACATAAGGGAAATAAATTATCCCCCTCAGACATTTTACCATGAAGATATATACCCTTTCTATAAACAAACCACTTTCTATAACTTAAACTATTTTAGGTAGGATTCACCCTAAAATTGACTTAGATATTCCAAGGTTTAAGCTTTTAGAGAGGACACTAGCAAAGCTAGATTCATTGATGAAAGAAACCAATGCTCCATCAGAGTAGCAGGTAACCCTAGATCATTCTATTTTCTAAGTTCTGAAAACGTAACAGTTATGACATGAATTTACACCCGTTCTTTACATTAAGTACAAGCTAGGAACACGTGATCATAAATTGATGAGGAAAGCAGTGCACTTTGAGTGTAAACACTTCTTTCTGAGGTTTTTAATCTTCCTATTCCAATTCCACTAAGTCTAGCTATATTTCCACTTCCTTATTTTTCATAGTTTTTTTTCTGACTCATCCCTCTATCGTACATTGATAAATGGACAAAGTAAATAAATGTATTAGTTTATTTTTGCACAATATAATGTCAAACTGTATAAACTATGGGTTCTCATTCCAATTTTGCCTCTAACACTATTTTCATTCTTCATATTGTTTTTTCAGAATCTGTGGCAGAAAGTTCAGACTTCAAATGAATAACGGTTAAACTCAATCTAGTACATATTTTAGATTCAGCCTGTAAACATTGGGAATAAGGTTTTCTCCCCTGTGTTTTATTCTCCTTATCTCAGAGACAAGATTAGAGAAGAAAAATAAAACCTAATTTAGATCCCTTATATAACAACATGTTAAAATTGAAGTATAAACCAAGCCACCAATGCCCAATAAATGTGAAATTCCAAAGTGAGGTGTCAGATTACCATATGCAGAAATGATAAAGGAAAGAGAAGTGGTTTTCAATACATGGATGCACATTGGAATCACCTGAGGACCTTATGGAACCACTGATGCCCCAGGAGTTCTTACATTCAGCTGGTGTATGGACTGGGCATTGGGATTTTTAAAAAGCTAAGAGATTCTAATGCTGAGAACCACTATTTTAGCTAATAGTAATGAGTTAGAGAACATTGAAGAGTCACACTTCACAGATAAACACTGTAATTGTTCAATGGATATTTGTTGAATTAAACCAATAACATGATGCTTCAAGTGTAGCGAAATATTAATGTAGGAATTACGTTTAAACTATTGAAATAGAGATTGAAGCATCCCTCAGCTGATACTGCTTATGGACTTGCTAGGAATAAAGTTAGATGGCTTCATGGAGTCTTTTTCCCATAGGGACTCTAAGACCATAGCTAATTCTTCTGTTACTTCTTGAATCATACATAGTGTAGGCTGATGAATGTCTAGATCAATTATAATTTGATCATGTATACAAACTTTTTTTAAAGTCTAAAAATACTATTTTTGAAGTAAATGTTATCTGGAAGTTCCATTTCTAAAATATATCCTATCTATTAAATCTGTAGGTATTGTGATAGACAGAAGTAAGGGATATTTTTCTGACAGGGATCACAAAATAAGTTTCAGGCCAGGATGTGGGAAGAATTTAAGATTGCTAGAAATCCATACTATTTTAGTGGTTCTAATAAAGTGAATTAAATTAAGTCCATTTCCCTTCAAGCCTTCCACGACTTCTTGCTATGCTCCCTCAAATGTGTGTGCGTGTACACACATGCACGTGTGTGTTTTACTGGCATCTTTCACATTTTGGCACAACCAGATTTTTTTACTTAAATTCTATTTGCCTCTTTTGTACTTAATACCAGTCATTTTTATTTGCTTCTTATATTTCAGACAACTTCACAACTTTACTCTGAGGGATGCTCCCTGGTAATGGGATGAAGGACAGATACAGCTGCAGCATATCAGCAAGAAAGCTGTGAACACACACATACACACACAATTCCCTTTGGGAGTTTAGAGAAGCACAGGGAATCAGTGAATGTTAATACCTCCCATGTAGCAGCTTTACTAGACAGATTTTGGATAGTTGGCCTTTTTCATAGCTAATAGCCATATAAGTTCTTTCAGTGGTCCTTCTGCTTGCGGTATTGGAGCTGTCTCATTGATAGGCTCTCAATCCTCAGAGAATAGAGGACTTTTGAGTCTTGTTTTTTTTATTAGAAGGTACAGTTGATTTATGACATCATCAGTTAATTCTCACCTCTCAATATTTAAAGTAAGAACTTTCTTAGCTGGTTGATATTTGACAAGACCGCACATTCTTTAATGACACTGGTTGAAGACCAGTGAAAGACCTCAGTACTTCCTTCAGTCGAGATAGATGTATTATTACTTGTGTTAAGAAATTCCTCAAATTGCATCTCACAAAGTGATTATGTTTCTACTAAGGTGATAACCCTAGAAATACTGAAATATAATGGTGGGAAAGCACTATGTTGTAAACTGCTTGGTGCAAATATCACCATGACATTTTTAACAATCATTTAAAGTCACCTTTATAGTTCTGCTCGCCATATTTCTGCCTGTTCATAAATAAGGGCAAGAGCACGGGAGACAGCTAGTTAAAAAGATGTTTTCCTCCCCACCCCCGGAGGCCTCCTAGGATTCAGGAGGAGTGACATATTCTTAGAATTGAGCAGAACTAATAAGATCACATGGAAAGGACTGAAGATGTGAGAGGGAACTTGCCTACTGATTCCATATGCTTCCATCCTGATTTGCCTGACAGATTTGATCAAGCAAAGTTCAGGAACTCCTGAAGCTAAACTAAAGAATGTCTCCAGGGATCTGTTAGTTAAGTTAAAGTGTAGTCAACCAATACGGGAACAGTCCCCTATAAGGAGGAAGCGATTACTCTGCCATTAAACAATCCTGATACCAAATGATAACTCTACTACTTACTAATAATTTAAGACATCTAAGCCTCGGATTATCATTAGAGAGGAGCTGCTGAGAAGACTGAGAGGTATTTCATCAGGTCAGAAGATCAAACTGTTCTTCAACGAATAATTATAGGGCATTTACTGTACTTCATGGATGACACAAGGGCTGTGAAGATGCAGATAAAAGGGCAAAGCCTGCACTCAAGGGGACTATCGGGTGGTAGGGATACAGACTTATAAATCATTATAATAGAATATGGTAATCAGTGTCATTATAATGTGTAGTGGGAAGACAGGGGGAAGGAGTCCAGAAATGCCTAGAAGAATCAAGGAACTCCTCACAAGGAAGATAACCTTGGGCTTGGGCTGAGACTTTAAGGATTCAAATAGGCATTTATTAGAGATACTAACTTAAGGATCACATTCTAGGCAAAAAGAACAATGGTGTAAATGACAGGAAGGTGTAAGAGTGCTCTTGGGCAAGAGGTTTGTAAGAGGATATTAAAGAGCAGTTATAGAAAATCTGGTTGATCAGGTAGGCAAGGGCCAGAGGGTGAAGAGACTGGTATGTCATGCCAAGGAATTGTTGTTTGTTTGGTTTTTTTCCCTAAAGATGATGAGAAGCCAATGACATATTTTGAGCAAAGAGCTGACATATTTGTTCTCAAAAGATCATTCTCAAGAGATGTTAGAGGAGGGATTGGAGACGGGTAAAATTAAGGAGGAGAGCACAGTGAACAGGACATTCAATACTGTGGGTAGGATGTGGTGAGAGCAGTGGCAGAAGGGATGGAGACAAATACATCAAGAATTTATTATGGAGCAGAGTGAATAACTATGCGGAAAAATTGGGTATGGAAGATGAGGAGATCTAGAAGGAGATTTAGGATTGGGACTTGGACAACTGAATGGATGGTAGTTGTTCCTCACCAATATAAGAAATTTCAAAAGAAGCATGTAGAAATGGGAAGATGGTGAGTTTGTTGATAAGCCTCCGGAATATGAAGGGTTCATAAGACATTCATTTAGAAACGTAAAACATCAAGAAAAGAGCCTGGCCTATAGCAGACGGTCAGTAAATTGTAGATCACCTTCCTTCTGAACCAAGAAGTCGTCTCATTAAGCTACTGAATATATGCAAATAAAACGTAAAGAGAGGGACTTCCACAGAGGCGCAGTGGTTAAGAATCCGCCTGCCAATACAGGGGACATGGGTTCGAGCCCTGGTCCGGGAAGATCCCACACGCAGCAGAGCAACTAAGTCTGTGCGCCACAACCACTGAGCCTGTGCTCTAGAGCCCGCGAGCCGCAACTACTGAAGCCCGTGTGACACAACTACTGAAGTCCACGTGCCTAGAGCCCGTGCTCCGCAGCAAGAGAAGCCACTGCAATGAGGCCAGTGCACCGCAACAAAGAGTAGTCCCCGCTCGCCACAACTAGAGAAAGCCTGTGCGCAGCAACAAAGACCCAACACAGCCAAAAATAAATCTTAAAAATTTTTTAAAAACCTAAAGAGAAATATTTGATCTCCTTTCAGTTTCAAAATTGATTCTTCCTATATGTTTTGCACATGCTCTTCCCTTCACCTAGATGATCCTGCCTGCACAGTCCTCCTCCTTCAGCCTCTTTTCATCCTTCCAGTCTTGGTTTGAAGATCTTCTAAGTCAGGCCTTCTGTAATCATGTTCAGAAACAGTTACCTCCCAACTCAGTACACAGCACATCTTCCTACTGATGACCCTCACAGAAAATTTCTCAATTTTCAAATAAATGATTTGTATTAGTTTATTTGCTTATTAGTTTATCTGCCTTTCCCTTTAGGTTCTATTTTAAGGTGAAGAAAGAAAGAAAAAAAGAGAGGGAGGGAGGGAGGGAAGGAAGGACGAAGGGAGGGAGGAAGGAATCAGTAGACTCTGTTTAACTTTGAAATTAATTATCCAATCTGTGGATATAAAAACTCCGTCACCTGTTCTTATTACAAATGTATGCAAAACCCACATTGTTTTCAGTTTTCGCATATTTCACTCCTTAACATCTCAGAGTAAGACAGGGAAGGAAGAGAAAGTATAAAACACAAATAAAATTGTGCAGGTCTCTTTCACAGATAATAATGATCTCCTGCGGTTGGTGCCCCACACCATGGCAAGTGTACTGATGATCAGAATTCTAACAAAAAGTATGATCCAGCAAGGAAATGGCTCCACAATACCATCAGCCAGCTGAATGTATCTACAGCAAAACAAGTCAAGAAAATCCTACTCAAGCATCTATTATAGGCAAACCAGTGTGCCATTTTTGGCAGGTGATAAAAAAAATGATTTAAAGCACAGTATCTTCCTTAAATGAATTTACAATTTGGTAATGAGGATGAGAAAATTACGAATAACTAAACCATATGGCAGAATGTGAAACAAGCCATGAGAGATGTTCAAACACAACACCGTCAGAAGCCATAAAATTCCTTTTCCAAGTCAGCAGTGTGCTTTCTTAAATGGCAGTGGCTTCATTTTTAATTCAAGAATAGAGGAGGGAACAAACCAGAGAGCAGGGGAGGAATGCAGGTGTTGGGAATTTGACAATCTTCTTGGAAATATAAACTACAGAATGGAATGCAATCACAGGATCAGAAACCATACAGTAGGTTCATGGCAGTTAGGACATATTTGAAATCCATCTCTTCATCAAATTTTTGTGACTTTTTACAGCGTCTATATGAAAGTGGTTTTAATAAAATGTAACAGTGACTTAAGAACATATTTGTAAAGAATTTCATATTCTACCTACGTGGTGCTAAGTTACTGCATATGGTACAGAGCTCTGCTTGTTTTTCTTCCATGTCAGTTTTGACTCTCAAATACACATAAAAGACCCATAATATCTGTAGCCTGAGATATTACATTTGAGATTTGTATACTCTGTAGTCTTTTTACTGCTGACCTTATCACTTAAAGAAACAGAACCTGAAATCAATGGCCAATTCATTTTCCTTAAGGATGTAAGAGCAAATAAAATCCACACCAATTGTCCTGGTTCGTAAGCAATGGGAAAGAGTTTTGTCAAAGTAAATAGGATGTGAATACATTGAATGATGAAATAAGATTCCAATAATATAGTCATCTTTTGGACTAATTTCACAATATTAAATATCTCCCTTGAATTTTATCATGTTGAATTAATACACCAGAAAAAAATTGTAAAACCTAAGAAAGAAATTCTACAGTAAAATATTAAATCTTACTTCTTTAAAAACCTAGCAATTCTCAGGCCCAAAATTATTTTTCCACATCTTTATTGCAGTATAAATGCTTTACAATGTTGTGTTAGTTTCTACTGTACAACAAAGTGAATCAGCTATATGTATACATATATCCCATATCGCCTCCCTTCCACCCTCCCTATCCCACCCCTCTAGGTCGTCACACAGCACCGAGCTGATCTCCCTGTGCTATGTGGCTGCTTCCCACTAGCCATCCATTTTACATTTGGTAGTGTATATATGTCCAGGCCACTCTCTCACTTCGTCCCAGCTTACCCTTCCGCCAGTGCCCTCAAGTCCGATCTCTACATCTGCGTCTTTATTCCTGCCCTGCCACTAGGTCCATCAGTACCACTTTTTTCAATTCCATATATATGAGTTAGCATATGATATTTGTTTTTCTCTTTCTGACTTCACACTGTATGACAGACTCTAGGTCCATCCACCTCATTACAAATAACTCAATTTCGTTGCTTTTTATGGCTGAGTAATATTCCACTGTACATATGTGCTACATCTTCTTTATCCATTCATCTGTTGATGGACATTTACGTTGCTCCCATGTCATGGCTATTGTCAACAGTGCTGCAATAAACATTGTGGTACATGTCTCTATTTTTTTTTAACATCTTTATTGGAGTATAATTGCTTTACAATGGTGTGTTAGTTTCTGCTTTATAACAAAGTGAATCAGCTATACATATACATATATCCCCTTATCTCCTCCCTCTTGCGTCTCCCTCCCTGCCACCCTCCCTATCCCACCCCTCTAGGTGGTCACAAAGCACCGAGCTGATCTCCCGGTGCTATGCGGCTGCTTCCCACTAGCAATCTATTTTACATTTGGTAGTGTATATATGTCCATGCCACTCTCTCACTTCATCCCAGCTTACCCTTCCACCTCCCGATGTCCTCAAGTCCGTTCTCTATGTCTGCGTCTTTATTCCTGTCCAGCCCCTAGGTTCTTCAGAACCTTTTATTTTCTTACATTCCATATATATGTATTAGCATACGGTATTTGCTTTTCTCTTTATGACTTACTTCACTCTGTAGAACAGACTCTAGGTCCATCCACCTCATTACAAATAACTCAATTTCACTTCTTTTTATGGCTGAGTAATATTCCATTGTATATATGTGCCACATCTTCCTTACCCATTCATCTGTTGATGGACACTTAGGTTGCCTCCATGTCCTGGCTATTGTAAATAGAGCTGCAATGAACGTAGTGGAACATGACTCTGCTGTTTTTTTTTTTTTTCCGGTATGCGGGCGTCTCACTGTCACAGCCTATCCCATCGTGGAGCACAGACTCCGGACGTGCAGGCCCAGCAGCCATGGCTCACGGGCCCAGCCACTCCATGGCATGTCGGATCTTCCCGGACCAGGGCACGAACCCATGTCCCCTGCATCGGCAGGCGGACTCTCAACCACTGCACCACCAGGGAAGCCCCATGACTCTTTTTGAATTATGGTTGTCTCCAGGTATATGCCCAATAGTGGGACTGCTGGGTCGTATGGTAGTTCTATTTTTAGTTTTTTTAAGGAACCTCCATACTGTTCTCCATAGTGGCTGTTACCAATTCACATTCCCACCAACAGTGCAAGAGGGTTCCCTTTTCTCCACACCCTCTCCAGCATTTATTGTTTCTAGATTTTTGATGATGGCCATGCTGACTGGTGTGAGGTGATACCTCACTGTAGTTTTGATTTGCATTTCTCTAATGATTAGTGATGTTGAGCATCCTTTCATATGTTTCTTGGCAATTTGTATACCTTATTTGGAGAAATGTCTATTTAGGTCTTCTGCCCATTTTAGGACTGGATTGTTTGTTTTTCTGATATTGAGCTGCATGAGCTGCTTGTAAATTTTGGAGATTAATCCTTTGTCACTTGCTTCATTTGCAAATACTTTCTCCCATTCAGAGGGTTGTCTTTTCATCTTGTATAGGGTTTCCTTTGCTGTGCAAAAGCTTTTAAGTTTCATTAGGTCCCATTTGTTTTTGTTTTTATTTCCATTTCTCTAGGAGGTGGGTCAAAAAGGAACTTGCTGTGATGTATGTCATAGAGTGTTCGGCCTATGTTTTCCTTTAAGAGTTTAATAGTATCTGGCCTTACATTTAGGTCTTTAAGCCATTTTGAGTTTATTTTTGTGTATGGTGTTAGGGAGTGTTCTAATTTCATTCTTTTACATGTAGCTGTCCAGCTTTCCTAGCACCACTTATTGAAGAGGCTGTCTTTTCTCCATTGTATATTCTTGCCTCCTTTATCAAAAATAAGATGTCCATATGTGCGTGGGTTTAACTCTGGGCTTTCTATCCTGTTCCACTGATCTATCTTTCTGTTTTTGTGCCAGTACCATACTGTCTTGATTACTGTAGCTTTGTAGTATAGTCTGAAGTCAGGGAGCCTGATTCCTCCAGCTCCCTTTTTCTTTATCAAGATTGCTTTGGCTATTCGGGTCTTTTGTGTTTCCATACAAATTGTGAAATTTTTTGTTCTACTTCTGTGAAAAATGCCATTGGTACTTTGATAGGGATTGCACTGAATCTGTAAATTGCTTTGGGTAGTAGAGCCATTTCCACAATGTTGATTCTTCCAATCCAAGAACATGGTATATCTTTCCATCTATTTGTATCGTCTTTAATTTCTTTCATCAGTGTCTTATAATTTTCTGCATACAGGTCTTTTGTCTCCTTAGGTAGGTTTATTCCTAGATATTTTATTCTTTTTGTTGCAATGGTGAATGGGAGTGTTTTCTTAACTTCACTTTCAGATTTTTCATCATTAGTGTATAGGAATGGAAGAGATTTCTGTGCATTAATTTTGTATCCTGCTACTTTACCAAATTCATTGATTAGCTCTAGTAGTTTTCTGGTAGCATCTTTAAGATTCTCTATGTATAGTATCACGTCATCTGCAAACAGTGACAGCTTTACTTCTTCTTTTCTAATTTGGATTCCTTTTATTTCTTTTTCTTCTCTGACTACTGTGGCTAAAACTTCCAAAACTATGTTGAATAACAGTAGTGAGAGTAGAAAACCTTGTCTTGGTCCTGATCTTAGTGGAAATGGTTTCAGTTTTTCACCATTGAGAACAATGTTGGCTCTGGGTTTGTCATATATGGCCTTTATTATGTTGAGGTAAATACCCTCTATGCCTACTTTCTGGAGGGATTTTATCATAAATGGGTGTTGAATTTTGTCAAAAGCTTTTTCTGCGTCTATTGAGATTAATATATGGTTTTTCTCCTCTAATTTGTTAATATGGTTTATCACATTGATTGATTTGCGTCTATTGAAGAATCCTTGCATTCCTGGGAAAAACCCCACTTGATCATGGTGTATGGTCCTTTCAGTGTGCTGTTGGATTCTGTTTGCTAGTATTTTGTTGAGGATTTTTGCATCTATGTTCATCAGTGATATTGCCCTATAGTTTTCCTTTTTTGTGACATCTTTGTCTGGTTTTGGTATCAGGGTGATGGTGGGCTCGTAGAATGAGTTTGGGAGTGTTCCTCCCTCTGCTATATTTTGGAAGAGTTTGAGAAGGATATGTGTTAGCTCTTCTCTAAATGTTTGATAGAATTCATCTGTGAAGCCATCTGGTCCTGAGCTTTTGTTTGTTGGAAGAGTTTTAATCACAGTCTCAATTTCAGTGCTTGTGATTGGTTTGTTTATATTTTCTCTTTCTTCCGGGTTCAGTCTTGGCAGGTTGTGCATTTCTAAGAATTTGTCCATTTCTTCCAGGCTGTCCATTTCATTGGCACATAGTTGCTTGTAGTAATTTCTCATGATCCTTTGTATTTCTGCAGTGTCAGTTGTTACTTCTCATTTTTCATTTCTAATTCTGTTGATTTGAGTCTTCTCCCTTTTTTTCTTGATGAGTCTGGCTAATGGTTTATCAATTTTGTTCAACTTCTCAAAGAACCAGCTTTTAGTTTTACTGACCTTTGCTACTGTTTCCTTCATTTCTTTTTCATTTATTTCTGATCTGATCTTTATGATTTCTTTCCTTCTGCTAACTTTGGGTTTTTTTTGTTCTTCTTTCTCTAACTGCTTTTGGTGTAAGGTTAGTTTGTTTATTTGAGATGTTTCTTGAGGTAGGGTTGTATTGCTATAAACTTCCCTCTTAGAACTGCTTGCTGCATCCCATAGAGGTTTTGGGTCGTCGTGTTTTCATTGTCATTTATTTCTAGGTATTTTTTTATTTCCTCTTTGATTTCTTCAGTGATCTCTTGATTATTCAGCAGCGCACTCTTTAGTCTCCATGTACTGTTTTTTTTTCCTGTAACTGGTTTCTCATCTCATAGTGTAGTGGTCGGAAAAGATGCTTGATATGATTTCAGTGTTCTTAAATTTTCCAAGGCTTGATTTGTGACCCAAGGTGTGATCTATTCTGGAGAACATTCCATGTGCACTTGAGAAGAAAGTGTATTCTTCCGCTTTCAGGTGGAATGTCCTAAAATTATCAATTAAGTCTATCTGGTCTATTGTGTCATTTAAAGCTTGTGTTTCCTTAGTTGTTTTTTGTCTGGATGATCTATTGGTGTAAGTGGGGTGTTAAAGTCCCCCACTCTTATTGTTTACTGTCGATTTCTCCTTTTATGGCTGTTAGCATTTGCTTTATGTATTGAGGTGCTCCTATGGTGGGTACATAAATATTTATAATTGTTATGTTTTCTTCTTGGATTGATCCCTGATCATTATGTAGTGTCCTTCCTTATCTCTTGTAACTGTCTTTATTTTAAAGTCTATTTTATCTGATACGAGTATTGCTACTCCAGCTTTCTTGTGATTTCCACTTGCATGGAATATCTTTTTCCATCCCCTCACTTTGTCTGTATGTGTCCCTAGGTCTGAAGTGGGTTTCCTGTAGACAGCATATATAGGGGTCTTGTTTTTGTATCCATTCAGCCTATCTTTGTCCTTTGGTTGGAGCATTTAATCCATTTACATTTAAGGTGATTATTGATATATATGTTCCTGTTACTATTTCCTTAATTGATTTGGGTTTGGTTTAGTGGGTCGTTTTCTTCTCTTGTGTTTCCTGCTTAGAGAAGTTCCTTTAGCATTTGTTGGAAAGCTGGTTTGGTGGTGCTGAATTCTCTTAACTTTTGCTTGTCTGTAAAGCTTTTAATTTCTCCATCGAATCTGAATGAGATCCCTGCTGGGTAGAGTAATCTTGGTTGTAGGTTTTTCCCTTTCATCATTTTTTTTTAATTTATTTTTTATTTTTGGCTGTGTTGAATCTTCATTGCTGGGCACTGGCTTACTCTAGTTGCGGTGAGCAGGGGCTACTCTTCGTTGCGGTGCACAGGCTTCTCATTGTGGTGGCTTCTCCTGTTGCAGAGCACAGGCTCTAGGCGCATGGGTTTCAGTAGTTGCAACGTGCAAGCTTCAATAGTTGTGGCACGAGGGCTCAGTAGTTGTGGCTCATGGGCTCTAGAGCACAGGCTCAGTAGTTGTGGCACACGGGCTTAGTTGCTCCACGGAATGTGGGATCTTCCCAGACCAGGGCTCGAACCCATGTCCCCTGCATTGGCAGGCGGATTCTTAACCACTGCGCCACCACAGAAGCCCCCTTTCATCATTTTAAATATGCCCTCCCACTCCCTTCTGGCTTGCAGAGTTTCTGCTGAAAGATCAGCTGTGAACCTTATGGGGATTCCCTTGTATGTTATTTGTTGCTTTTCCCTAGCTGCTTTTAATATTTTTTTTGTATTTAATTTTTGATAGTTTGATTACTATGTGTCTCGGCGTGTTTCTTTTTGGATTTATCCTGTATGGGACTGTCTGCACTTCTTGGACTTGATTGACTATTTCCTTTTCCATGTTAGGGAAGTTTTTGACTCTAATCTGTTCAAATTTTTCTCAGACCGTTTGTTTTTCTCTTCTTCTTCTGGGACCCATATAATTCGAATGTTGGTGAGTTTAGTGTTGTCCCAGAGGTCTCTGAAACTGTCCTCAATTCTTTTCATTCTTTCTTCTTTATTCTGCTCTATGGCAGTTATTTCCACTATTTTATCTTCCAGGTCACTGATCCGTTCTTCTGCCTCCGTTATTCTGCTATTGATTCCTTCTAGAGTATTTTTAATTTCAGTTATTGTGTTGGTCATCACTGTTTGTTTGCTCTTTAGTTCTTCTAGATCCTTGTTAATTGTTTCTTGTATTTTTTCCATTCTGTTTCTGAGATTTTGGATCATGTTTACTATCGTTACTCTGAATTCTTTTTCAGGTAGGTTGCCTATTTTGTCTTCATTTATTTGGTCTTGTAGGTTTTTACCTTGCTCCTTCATCTGTAAGTAATTTTTTTTGTCATTTCTTTTTTTTTTTTTTTTTTTTGATGGGTGGTGGTGTATTCCTGTCTTACTGGTTGTTTGGCCTGAGGCGTCCAGCACTGGAGTTTGCAGCCAGTTGGATAGAGTGAGGTCTTGGTGCCGAGATGAGGACCTCCAGGAGGCCTCACTCCGATTAATATTCCCTGGGGTCTGAGGTTCTGTGTTAGTCCAGTGGTTTGGACTCGGAGCTCCCACCACAGGAGCTCAGTCCCAACCTCCGGCCTGGGAACCAAGAACTCACAAGCCATGTGGTGAGGCAAAAAAAAAAAAAAAAAAAAAAAAAAAGGAACAATACAACAACACACAATAGAAAACAAAATAAAATTAAAAAGATAAAAAATATATTAGAAAAAATAAAAGTATAATTGAAACAACTGCAATAAAGTAAAACAAAACAACAGAAAAAAGGGAAAAAAATGGTAACAAGCCAAAAGGAGCAGAACAATAACAAAGTATAAAGAATAAAATAAAATTAGAAAAATAAAAGATTTGAAAAAATATAAATGAATCAACAACAATGAATCGACAGCAAGGTAAAACTGAACCCCAATCTAAAAGAGGAAAAAAGAAAAAAGAAAACCTTGGCTATGGGGGGGCAGAGTTTAAGCGGAGGTGGCACTTAGGCAGGGGCAGTGTTTAGGGTGGGGCGGGACGGGTGACGTCTGTGTGTGGCGCAGAGCCTAGGCTCAGGACCCACCTGGAAGAGGAGAGGTAGCACGTTCAAAAGGCTGCCTCCGGGCCGTCTGGAGCTCCCCCGCACGGACGATGCCTGCGATGCCCTTGCGGGGCTCAGGGCAGTGAAGCCCAGGGCACGGGGTAGCTATGGCGACCAGGAGCGTGGCCCGTGGTGCCGCCTGACAGGTGTGGGGTCCCCAGTGGCAGCGGCACAGAGCAGCATGCACACCCACGGGGACAAGGGCTCGGCCATGCCCTCCGACAGCCAGGCACACGAGAAGTGAGTCAGTGGGCCGGGACAGCGGAGTGTGGAGTTCCGGAATTTGGAGGTAGGGCCCTGAGTGAGGGTGTGTGGGTGGGGTTTAGGCCCAGCGCATTGGAGGGGGTCTCCGAGTGTAGAGGTAGGGCCCTGGGTGGGAGTGTAGAAGTGGGGCTTGGGCTCTGCGCAGTAGGAGGGAGGTTCTGGGTGCAGAGGATTAGGCTGGGGAGCCCAGCAGGCTCCCTGGTGCCTAAGTGGACAGGGAAAGCACTGGCCGCATTCGTTTCTTTTCCTCCGCGTCCCCGCGCGTTTCCCCCAGGGTCTCCCCCGTCGCCGCTGGACCCCTAACCGTGGGTGGGTCCTGGTGGGTGTAGGAACTCCTCCCCTCCCCCCAGCCACCCCTCAGGGGTGTCGTCCCGGAGGTCCGGCCTTTACTTTTGCTCCCCCTTCCCTCCCTCCCAGTCCCTCAGGATCCGCATGGCTGCAGGGGGCCTCGGTGGACAGAGGATCAGCGCTGGGATCTCAGCAGGCTCCTGGGGGCCCAAGAGGGCAGGGGAAACCTGGCCACTCTCCCTTTTGATCCTCTGCCCTCCCAGTGGCCCCCCAGTTTCCCCCTTCGGTCATGGGATCCCTTCCCCTCCCCCAGCCTCCCCTCGGGGCGCCAGTCCCATCCTGCTTCCGCTTCTCCTCGCCCCTCACTCCTCCCCATGCCCCACGTCCTACCTGGTCACCAGGGGTTCCTCCTATCCCCTTAGGTGTCTGTGGTCCCCCACCGGTGCCTGATAGGTGCCCTAGTTGTGTGGAGACACAAATTCCGCCTCCTCCTAGTCTGCCATCTTGACCTTCTCCTCCCAAAATTTTAATAATGCTTGTAACTCCCATAACCATTACTTTTAAATTAAGCTCAATGTCTGCATTCTTCCACATCTGCTAATTTCTGACTTAACCATTTAGTGCTGTCATTTGATCACAAAACAATTTCATTTGTACAATATTAATTGTACTTACTATTTATATCAATAGTATTTCATTATTTCTATGATCTTATTACTATTTTATATTAACTGGAAGCACTTACTGCTACCAGTGTCTCCATTCTGTCAATAGATAGTAGCAATCTATCTAGCAATCTAGATAGTGTTTAGAAGTCCACTCACCAGTTTTCTTCACACTATTATTAGTGCATATAGTCCTCAAAAATCGTACATCACTGATGTAGGATATAATAGTTGCCAATGAAAGGAAATTGCCTATTCATTTGTAAAATATACAGCATAAAGAAATAATTTACCTAATAAAACTGCACACTATACTACACTGAGTTAAGATAATGAAACAGATTGAAGATACAGGAATGAGTTTTGTAGACATGTCAATTTTTAAATAACTTTGCTCTTTAATATCACTTCTTTCCCCTCAATTCATTTTATGTCATTAAAATAATCTTTATAAATTTTAGGGGTTTTCCAGATAACACTGATTTATAATTGTATAATAAATGATTTAAAAATTGTCCTGTCTAAAGTTACAAATTTTGGAGCTTTCAACAGACTGCAATTTACCAATTCTTTTCCACTAATGATTACACATTAGTTCTGACTTCTGTTGGACCCTAATGGATATTATTTTCTAAATTTGGGGAAAGTATCAGTTTGCTGGTATTTAAAGTCATTTCCTTTTGTTCCCATACCAGCTCTAGATTCTCCTTAATAGAAAATGGGAAGCTTTTTTCAATGTATTTTTAGTTTTTCTTGTCTTCATTCCAAACATAGAGGCGGAGCATCAAAGGTGTTTCATTTGTGAAACAAAATTTAAGGTGAAACAGAATTAAAGGCAAAGCTAGCTCCTACCTTGGGCAAGTTCTGTGTAGAAATGTGGACCCCCTGCTCCCCAGGTTTGTGCCTCATTGAAAATAAAATTTAAAAGTCCAAATATGCCAGGGAAAATTCTATCTTTAAAAAAAAAAAATGGCTTGCTTCAAATGGGTTGGCCTTCATTTAAGTCAATAAGTATGTTAGTTTCTTGTTCACTGCTGACAAACACTCCATAGTACTCATTGGTCCTACAACTAAGCAAAAATACCAGTAGCCTATTAAGAAAGGTAGGCGGGGGCTTCCCTGGTGGTGCAGTGGTTAAGAATCTGCCTGCCAATGCAGGGGACATGGGTTTGAGCCCTGGTCCTGGAAGATCCCACATGCCACGGAGCAAATAAGCCCATGAGCCACAACTACTGAGCCTGTGCTCTAGAGCCCACGAGCCACAACTACTGAAGCCCACGTGCCTAGAGCCCATGCTCTGCATGCAACAAGAGAAGCCACCCCAATGAGAAGCCCGTGCACCACAACGAAGAGTAGCCCCCCGCTCGCCGCAACTAGAGAAAGCCCACGCACAGCAATAAAGACCCAATGCAGCCAAAAATAAATAAAATAAATTTATATTAAAGAAAAAGGTAGGCAGAAGATGTGAACAAGCAGTTCAGAGAAAAAGAAATTCAAATGGATATTCAATACATAAAGTATGCTGACCGTCACTCAAAATAGAAGAAATACAAATTTAAATGACACTGAAATACCATTTTTCATCTTTCAAATGGCAAAAATCCAAAATTTTGTAAGCCTCTCTGTTTTGAAGATATAGTGAAATGGGCATTCTCACACACTGTGAGTAAGAATTTCAACTGGGAGAACCCCTATGCAGGGCAATTCGGCAATACCTATCTAATTGAGAAATACATAGGCTGCTTTACTGAACATCTCCACCTCTGGGCATTGATCCTACACATATACGTGTGCTCAGGCAAAATGAGATACAAACCAGATACTTCAGACCATCACTCATCCCAACCCTTGTTGCAGTTAGGTATGACCATGCCACTAAATTCTTCCCAGTGAAATATGGACAGAAGTCATAGGAACTTGTACCAAAGAAGACATAAGTTTGCTCTATTCGTTCATCCTCCCTCCTCACTGGAATGGCCGTGACCAGAGCTACCTCGGAAGCCATACTCCTTGATTCTGTTAATGTATTTTATGAGTTTTGAAATTTTTTTTAATCAGAATCAACCCATAGCATGAAGCACTTAACCAGAAGGTACATATTATATACCTTGACAATATAAAAGTAATATTATGACTGATAGAAAGTGAGAGGTGAAAGAGGGAAGTAGAGCTGGAGGGAAATAGAAGGTCTAAGTTCCTTGTTTTACGTGGTGGGAAGTCAAGAGATACTTTCTCAAGTTGATGAAGAAGGAGACATATGCTTATGGAGATTAGTAAAAGTATAATATCAGTAATCAAAAAATTGATTTTTAACAAACCCAAATATAGGAGAGTGATATATGGCATAAGGAAGCTAATCCTCTTTCATAACTTGGAGCCAATGCATATTGCCTAATGATGATAAACCCCAAAGCAAAGAGATAAGCTAATGCATCCTTTAGAGTTAGTAGGCAATATCCTGAAGTATTAAAAACAGTCAAAAGTCATTACCTCTGGTTTGGGACAACGTGGATGGACCTTTAGGGCATTATGCTAAGTGAAATAAGTCAGACAGAGAAAGACAAATACCGTATGATATCACTTATATGTGGAATCTAAAAGAGCCGAACTCATAGAAACAGAGAGTAGATTGGTGACTACCAGGGGTGGGGTGGGGGAAATGAAGAGATGTTGGTCAAAGGGGTACAAACTTCCAGTTATAAGATGAATAAGTTCTGGGGATCTAATATTACAACAGGGTGATTATAGTTAACAATACTGTAGTATGTACTTGAAAGTTGCTAATCTCATAAATCTTAAATGTTCTAACCTTAAAAAATAAACGGTAATTATGTGACATCATGCAGGTGTTAGATAACCTATCATGGTAATCAGTTTGCAATACATAAGCACATCAAATCAACATGTTGTACATCCTAAACTTACACAATGTTATATGTCAATTATATCTAAATAAAGTTGGTGGGGGGAAGTCATTACCTCTGAGGAATGAAGTTTAGCAAACACCTGCACCTCTCTTATTCCTCCTGTTGAATTCAAATAAAATTTAATGATTTTATTTGAAATTTGCATGCACAGTATAATCCTATTTTTGTAAGAATTTTCGCTATTCTTCCAGATATCCTTCTCTCCATATCTATTAATAAGATATTTGGAATGAAAAAATTAATTATACTATAGTTTCATTCCATTTATTAAGAAAATTATTTCTGCTTTGTATTTTGGATGAGTTCATTTCTTTTTTGTACTTCTCTAATTTTGACCATGTATAATTTATTAAAAAATTAACATCATTAACATAAGAGGCACAGATAACATTTTATTTTAAACAATTATTTTCATGCTTGACCATTTATCTCAATGAGGTTTTAAGTTGTTTTTGCTCTTCTGCATGTTTTAAGGGAGTTTTACTTTGTTGTTACTTCTCTACATTTACTTTTAATTTTACACCATTAATTTAAAAAGAAAGTGATTATTGTTAAAAAGGGAGATGTAAATATTATGTGTAGTACAGAAAATATGTTCATTCTTGAAACTGATGAGGAATCTAATGGTGCCTAAACATTTCTAAATATAACTTCCATTTTATCATATAATACTATAATTTTCTAATAGCTACTAATTTCTTTGCAAAAGTAATCTAGGTTATTGGTCACAATGACTATTTTAATTCACTGGGATACTTATGATTTGTGAAGGAAATATCTTAATATTCCTTAGAACACTGATAGGATATACATTTATTATTTAAAAATAAGAATAAGATAAACTCAGAAGAAAATGGAAAATCCTGAAGTTAAAACAAGATGAAACAGACTTTGACATCTGAAAGTGATCAGTGCGAGAGAAATAAAGTAAAACAGATATTCTTTTCACTGTCATCCATACTGTTATGTGAGAAAGACCAGAGAGTGTACAGATTTTTTAAAAAGAAAAGTAGAAGAAAATCCCCCTTCTACTGACTTCTGAGTAGCTCTGTGAGCTTCAGGCTAACCAGTGAATCCAAATCTAAACAGCATGGCAGGAGAAGATGGCTGGTTTCTAAACTATAGATGAGTGGGACAGTGGGCAAGCCTACTGCTCATCCACTCCTGTGGCCCAGCAAAGACCACTTGCCCTATGACTATATTCTCAGACAACAAAATATCCCTTCCTGGGTCAAACGAAGCTATTAAGACATTAGCAGTATGGTTTTTGAAGATGAACAGCATGTTAAAAGGGTAAGAATCTATTACGATTGCAAAATTGCCTGGAGCAAAGTGAGAAAAGAACTTTCAAACTCCCTAACCTCATGCAGTGACCATCTTGCCAAATGGTAGTTCTCTTTCTAGTTAGATGGCCCAGCAGCTATCCCAGAAATAAAAAGCCCTTAAGAAACCTGATAAAACATTCAGCTGCCATTTCAAATTGCTGAGGGAAAAATAAGCACAACTGACAGGCAAACCTAAATTTTGCAAAGACAAAAACCATTAGACTTTATCAAATTAATCAATCAGCTCTTTGGCAACATCACTGAACTCCATCTCACTAAAGCTGAGACATAGCTACAAAAATCTATTTTGATGTTAGGAGATCTTCATATAAGCACAGAATTAACATCATCAAATTTACTCATGTACTTCTAAATCATTAATAAAAAAAATCTTAGACTATGAATAGACAAATAAAACTCTTCTAGAGAGAATGTTTAATCTTCACGTTTTTCCACTCATCCCTTGCCAAGACACAATGATGAGAAAAAGAGGCACAGTGTAATTGTGAGACAAAAATGCAGGAAAACACACTAATTAGGACTAGGGCACATAAATGTATCCTTCCAAAAATGCTTCGGAAAGCTATGAAGGACTTTGAACATGGTCCTCCAGATTTTCAAAATCTCAACCACAAGTAAAGAATCTGCTAAACGAATCCAGTTGGATTTCCTGAGACTTTTATTGTGTAAGCCTCAGGCACCTGTGGAAGAAAGCAGTCAGACTCTAAGTGCCTTCAGCCCGAGCCTGTGCTTGCATATTTTTTTTGCTTTTGAGCTCAGTGCCCATAGTAGACATTTAGTAAATCTTTGTCAAAGGAAGGACAAAATAAGGAAGTAAAGATGGAAAGTAGAGAGGGAGAGATGGAGGAAGGAAGAAAAGAAGAATGGAAGGGAAAGAAGGAATCTCTTAAGGAATCTGAAGAGCAAAGCCATGTTCAATTCCCTGAGAACTGCTCAGAAATGACGTGTCATTTACATACATCTAAACACAAACTGATGAAATGCGAGGAAAGGAGGATGGAATACATCAATTAAATGGCTCTATAAAGTGGGAAGCTGATAACTGCCGCCAGAGGAATCGTAAGTGTACAATTTCTGGGGCATGCTACTTCTCCAAGTTGTGTCATCCCAATAGGAAGCCTCAATACTGGCAACGAAGACCCTGAAACATATGTTTGACTAGGTCTCCATATTGAAAAATAAATCAAGTCCAAAATAAAAATATATTCATCCAGTCATCCAAAAGCCAATGCCATAATGCAATTTGTAAACAACCGTGGAGACTCAATCTTGTCTTTCTGGTTCCAGGCTGTAGCAATGTCTAGGGAATCTGTATGTAGAAGGAGACGTCTTAATTGTGAGAAATTTTTATTTGTCAAAAATCACAAATATTAATTTAAATAGAATATGTTAAAAACTTAATTCCTAGGGGCAGGCAGAATACACAAGGAAATAAAACTACAGTGTTTTACTAAAAGAAACAGGAAAGAGGAACTTAATTTTTGGGCATGGAGATGGCAGACTAGATTTCTGCAAAGTTTTTTTTTTTTTCTCCTCTTGCAGTGTTTTTATTTAACCTTGTAGATAAGCAATTATCATAATTTACAGGACGTTTTTTAGTAATTAATTGGACTATAAGAAAAACCGTACAGAAAGTTTGTACCACAAAATTATGTCCCTAAGGGATTAGGGTCCTCATTAACAGAGAAATAAAGAAGCTCAAAAGGGTCACTGCTCAGCAACCTCTGGTAACTAAAGAGAGCAGAACACAATCTGCTATTTGTGGAAATGAGACTTCATAAAAATATCTTTCAAATATTCCCTATTACAAAAGGGAATGCCTATTAAAATGCTATTGTTTATTCTATATAAAATATCCTTTCTAATCCTTCAAAAGCTTTTTTTTTTGCTTTAAGATTAAAGGCCATATCCCTAAGATACACTTTGTGAAAATTATCTCAATACAAGATCTAAAGATTTCCATTATTTACTGCCCTTACTCAAAATCACCTGCATGTAGCAGATGCAATTTTCAAAACTTCATCATTGATGAGCCTATTCCAAAGCAGAATTCTTCAGAAATACAAAAGACACAGGCTACAACAGTCCTCACAGTTATACTTTAAAATAGATATATTCAAAATATAAATATAATAATTCTCCAGACCATTATTTTTCCTAACGACTAAACTCTAAATTAAAAGAAAAAAAAATTGGAGGTTTTCAAACCAATGATGTGTGCAGCCCATTCTCATGACACAGTCATTTAAACTTCTCACTCTGCATGAGAAAGTTTTTTATTTCTTCCCTTTGTCTTGCAGAATAATTTAGGTTCCCTCCTTGGCCACGATTCACCAAGTAGAGTAAGACCACAGATAAAAGTGAGAAAGAAACACAGGCAATGAAGAAAACTTCTAAAAACAGATATCCCCAAGTATCCAATATCATGCCAGCAATGATGGAAATGACTGCCAACCCAAGATTCTGAATGGACTGCATGAAGCCGTATGCAGCTCCCAGTTGATGTCTGGGAACTACAAACGCCACCATTGGCCACAATGCACAGGCAGGCAATGAGTAGAGAGTCCCAGGAGACACATAGCAATCCAAGGGTTCCACAGCCTGAAGGCCAGCATCATATGGGAAGCAAGAGTGGTCACCACTGCACACAGAACCCAGATGATGTTCTTTCCTGTTTTATCCACCAGAAGCCCAAATATTGGGGACATGGGAGCTGATATTACATACACAATACTGTTAACAGCACTCGCTGCCTGGGAGGAAAAGCCAAATTCCTCTGTAAAGAAAACTTTCCCAAGTCCAGTGAACGGGAACACAGCAACACAACAGCCGACAAAGATGATGAATATGAGCCGCTGGGGGAAGGAGGGGTCCTTCACATCAGTTAACTTGATAACTTCACCTGGTTTTCCTTGCTCTTTACGAAGGATTCGTTCTGCTCTCTGATCCGAGTAAGCGAGGGCCAAGGCACAGACCAGTGAAAGAAGACACGTTACACCCCCGATCATAAGTGTGACCCCAAGGGTTGTGTGACCAGCAGAACCCAATGAAGCTTCAACCTTAGAATACAGCCATCCCATGAGGTTCATGTTTACTGTACTTCCAGTTCTAGCCATGCTAAGGTGGAGTCCAAACACCAAGTTTAATTCTTTGCCTTTAAACCAACTCACAGCGTATGTATTCCGGGCAACTGCTAAGGACTCCCCACCAATCCCAAACACAAACCTTCCAAATTCCATCAGCCAAAAAGCACGAAATATTCCACCCAGAGCAAAAACAACCTGTCCAACGCAAACAAAGCAACTAAAAATAATGGTGCCCCATCGTATTCCAAATACGCGGTCTACCAAAAAGCCACCAAAGAAACACAAAACTACATTGGGCCAAGAATACCAGGCATACGGCAGCATGAATTTCGTGGTATTCACCTGCATATCCCGTTTAACCTGAGTCTGAAGGGCAGCGGGATTATCATAGCAAAAATAGCTGCCGAAACCAAGGAAGCATATCAGCAACTGCACCAAGAGCCGGTGCGCCAGGCGACTGGTGCCGCAGAGGGCCGGCAGCGCCCCGGGGGCAGGGGGTGTAACGGGGGCGCCTCTGCCGGCCTCGTTGGTGCCCTCGCTTCCTCCTCCTCCTCCTCCTCCATCGGGCCGACAGGAGACCGAGAGACGACAGTCTGCAAACTTTTATATGCTCTTAGAAATGCCATTCTCCATTTCAATTCCTCAGTTTTAATAATCATTTTATATTCGCCAAGCATATACCATCTGGTAACTTGGAAGAGGAAGGTTACAACTTTGATAACAAAAAGAAGTCAACCTAAAATGAAACACCACTTAAAACACAACACAATGAAGTGGAAAATTCTCTTTGAGACATATTAGCTCATAGACCCCTTTTTCCTCAATATATTTGGAAAAGAATATTCAATGTCCACCTTGTTGATTTCCCTCTCTGCTAGGAATTAGCTTTATAGTATTTGTAAACTTGTTAATTTAATCCAAAGCCACAGGAAGTTTTTTTTTAATGACATCATCAATAGCACAAAATCTCATTAAAAGTAACAATTTTGTTCAACCAACATTTTTTTTTTTTCCATTTCTACTTAGGTAGTTTACAGTACACTTGAAAATCAGTACTGTTAGCAGGGATATGGGAATGGATTGATGAGTGTGCTACAAGACAAATGACTGATTTTTTTCCCATCTATACTCAGCACTGCAGGAGCAAGGCCATTAGTCCATACGCAGAGTCTCTTTATGGCTATGAGGAAACGGGAGAAAGAAACTATCATCACCTTCAGTGAAGACAAGGAGAACCATGCCAATATCAATCCCAGTTCCCATTAGGCTAATATGGCAGCACTGAGACCACACGTTTAGAAAGTCTCCACTTTGTCTTGAATTGCACAGGTGACCATTACGAGCTTAAAATGTGTCACTCAACCCTAGGGTCCATGACCAGACAGTGTAACTGTCGTGGATGGTGTTAAACTATGAAATTTGTACCAACTATTATCATCTGAATAAATACCTTCGAATCCTGCTAAGCCCAAAAATCCCATACACTTGACATAAAATACGTAGAGAACTGAAGTGAAAATGCCCTCAACTTACTAAGTATTCTCTGATTAGCCTAAATTAACACTTCCGCCTGTTCTTGGCTTTAAAGAGAACTCTTTCAGAGTTTGCCTATTCAGATCCAGCATTAGTATTTGAACTTTTGCCTAATTTCTCCCTGCAACTCACTTCCCTTTGCTCCCCAAACACTACTCTCACTTGACTTTTCTCCTGCAGTCCTTCACACTCCTTTGTGATTCCCTCTCTTGTTCTGACAGATTGGTAAATTTCTGTCTACACCAGGATTCTATCTTAACGTCTCTACTCACTCTACGTTCTTTAGTAATTATATCCATAGGCTAGCTTTGAAATGCCCTCTGCATAATTATGAACCTCACTTTCTATGTGCAGCCTGACCTCTCTGCTGCACTCCAGACCTGTGTATTCAGTACAGCTCTTAGACGTTTCACTTGACTCGATCACACACTGTGACACACGCAATTCACCACTAATATCCTAACTCCTCCTCTTTGGCCAGTAACACAAGAGAAATTAGAGAAGCCACGTACTCCTTCATCATCCTCTCTTGCAACTAGGGTTGACCAAGTGATACAGTTCTAGCCAATGAGATATAAATAGTAGTTTTGCGCAAAGGCTTCTGGGAAAGCAAAATCTGTTGTTTGTTCCCTGTCCTTTTTTTTTTTTTTCCAATGCCTGGTGATATTTTAGTGCCTTTTCATATATTTCTTAGCCTTTTGGATGTCCTCTTTTGTCATGTGCCCATTCAACTTTTTCCCCATTTTTTCTGTTATGGTACAGCTTTTAACTGATTTGCAGGAATCTGTCTGTAATGTGGAAACAAGTCTCTCTTGGATATAGATCTTGAACGTATTTTATTATAGTCTCTGGGTTGCTTTTTCACTTTCTTACTGGTGTCCTTCAACGAACAAAAGTTCCTAATTCTAGTATACTCTAATTTGTCATTTTTCTTTCCTTTATGAGTAATGTTTTTCATATTCTGTTCCGAAAATCTCTGCCTACTCCAGAATCATGAAGATATTTTCTGTTTCCCTCTAACATTATGGTGGCTTTAATTTTGTAATTAGTACTGAAATCAATCTGGAATTAATTTTACATACTGTGAGGTAGAGTACAGATAGGCCTTTTTCAGTATGTATATAACAAATATACCCAACACCAGCTAGTAAACTGTTCCTTTGCCAATGCACCATAATGTCATAAATCACACAATCATATGTGTGTGGGACTGTTTCTGAGCTATTGTAGTTCATTGATCAGTCTGTCTGCCATGTACCAACACCAGACTTTTAATCATCACAGCTTTATAGTAGGACTTGATATCTCAGGTGAACATCTTCCATCTTAGTTCTCCCTAAAGATTGCCTTGGCCTATTTTTTGGCCCACTGATGTCCATATACATTTTAGAATCAGTTTTTTAGTTTCTCCAAAAGTAAAGAAATAATCTGCTATGGTTCTGACTATGATTACATTGAGTCCACAGGGAAAACCTGGGAAAACTGCCATCTCTGGACACTGCATTTTCCAACCGATAAATGTGGTATAATCCCTCCATTTATTTGGGTCTTTATTTTGAGAATGTTTTGTAGTTTATATTGTACATAGTTGCACACATTTTGGCATATTTTGTTAAGTTTACTCCTGGGTATTTTATGCTGTTGTAAGTAGTATATTTTATTTTATTTTATTTTATTTTATTTATTTATTTATTTTGCGGTACGCGGGCCTCTCACTGTTGTGGCTTCTCCCGTTGTGGAGCACAGGCTCCAGACGCGCAGGATCAGCGGTCATGGCTCACGGGCCCAGCCGCTCCGCGGCATGTAGGATCTTCCCGGACCAGGGCACGAACCCGTGTCCCCTGCATCGGCGGGCGGACTCTTAACCACTGCGCCACCAGGGAAGCCCGTAAGTAGTATATTTTAACATTTCATTTTCTATGTGTTTGCTTCTGCTATATATAATTGATTTTTGTATATGTTGTATGTTGCTAAGTAATTATGTTTGTTTGTAGATGCTTCTGAGTTTTTCTCATTTTTATTCCAGTTTTATTTCTTCAATTACAGCCCATATTCCTTTTTATTTCTTCTATGCTAATCCATATGCCTACTATTTCTTTTTCTTTACTTATTACACTGGTTAAAACTTCTTTCATTATGTTGAATAGAAGCGGTGAGAGCAGGCATACTGTCTCATTCCCAATCTCTGGGGGAAAGGTTTCAATATTTTGCCAGCAACTATATGGATTGCTATCGAACTTTTGTAGATATTCTTTATCTAATTATGGAACTCCCTACTACTCCTGATCTACTAAGATATTTTTTTCTTTTTTTTTCTAAGGTATTTTATAATCATATGATTTCTCTCCCTTTTTCTGTTAATGTACTGTATTACATTGCTTGATTTTTAGCTGTAAATTGCTTTTTCATCCCAAGAATAAGTCCTATTTGTTTTAATCTATTACCCTTTTTCTTCACCACTAGATTAGCGATTGTATTCATTTGCTAAAGCTGCCATAACAAAGTATCTCAAACTGGGTGGCTTAACAGAAATTTACTATTTCCCAGTTCTGGAGGCTAGAAGTCTGAAATCAAGATGTTGGCAGGGTTTCTTCTTTCTGAGGGCTATGATTGAAGGATATGTTCTAGGCCCCTCTCCTTGGCTTGCAGACATCCGTCTGTATGTTCACATGGCACTCTCCCTGTATACTTGTTTGTCTCCAAATTTCCCCCTTTTATAACGTTATCAGTCATATTAGATTAGGGCCCCCTCTAATGTCTTGCTTTTAACTTGATTACCTCTGTAAAGACCATATCTTCAAATAAGGTCACATTCTGAGGTACTGGGGGTTAAGAGGTCAACACAGGAATGTGGGTGGGGGTGGGGGAGGTGGGGAGGGAGAATGGAAATAAATTAACCCATAACAGATATAAACGTATTTTGTTTAGAATTTGTACGTCAGTTTTCATGAGAGAGATTTGACTGTAATATGCCCTTCTTGTCTTTGTCTTGTTTTAATATTAAGGTTATGCTGACTTATAACTGCAAATTTCAATTTCTCTGATTACCACAATGATTTGGGATTTTTACATGTTTGTATTTTGTCTTCATATTTTGTGGATTACCTCTTCATGTCTTTCACATCTTTTGCTTTGAGGATACATATTTTTCTTATTAACTAGGAAGAATTTTTATTATAAATCTTTCTGTCTACTGCATTATGCTCTATTTTTTCCAGTAGACTTTATATGTTTTTAGGTAATTAGATATTATTAATACATAGGTATTCAAGTTATAATTCTCTTCGTGGCTTTTATTGTTTACTGTCATGTCCCCTCCTAATGAAACCCCCCCTTCGTGTCAAAATTATAGCATTTTCAACACTATTTTCACTATGCATTTTATTGCTTAATTTTATCTGTATCTTTAACATATCTGCAATTTCTCTCAGATAACATAAGCATCTAAATTTATTACCTTATATACTTAACTTGTTGCTTCTATATCACTTAGTGGATAGTCCAACATTTTAAAACCCTGATTTGAAATGTTAACTTCAAAGTATGAAAAATTTGTATTCAAATTATGATTTGTTCTGTACTTTCAATTCTTCTCAACTCAGTTGTCTATCACTATGTAAACCAATACCCACTTTAATTAGTGTAGTTTTCTAATACATTATAATCTGTTTAAGATTAAATACTATGGCAATGTTACATAATTCTCGATACATTTCTTTTAAAATTTTGCCCATGCTATTCTCATGTGTTTATTTGTTCAGATAAACTATAGAATCCCTATTGTTAAGATCAGAAAAAAATAATATGCCACTGGGATTTTTATGAGAATTGTGTTAAATGTATAAACCGATGTGAGATATAATTATTACCTTTATAATTCTAAGGCATCCATCCAGGAAAACAGTATGTGTCTCCATTTAACCAATCCTTCTAAGACTGTTTACAGTTTTGTAATTTTCTTCATATAAGTCTTGCACATTTGTGGTTAAGTTTGTTCTTCAGCTTTAAATTTGTTTGATGGGGATAGAATATTTTGTTTCATTTTACTTCTAATTGGTTATATTTGTTAACTTTCAAACTGTAAATGTTATTTTAAAATTTATTTATGAACACTTTTTCTCACATCATTGAGGATAGCCGCTCAGACTGTGTAATGTAAAATTCTAGTGTGCTGTTTTCATACGCACTGCCATATAAATGATACACCCTGGAGTTGTCTGCAGCCTCAATATTTTAATACACTTAATTGAATTTGGCTTTCTAGCTAAAAAATTGTATACTTTAACATCCTTTATTTCTGATTTTAAATTAATTAGTACTTTTAAGAAGAAAGGCAAATATTCTTTGAAAGTTTAAATGTTTTGTCTTCTTCGTTATCATCTCAGTAGTTCACTCAGGATTGCAAGCTATAGAAATGGTACTGATGCCAGCAAAATGGTCATGTAGATAAGGAAAGCACATTCACAGTAGAGGGACATGCAATGTTTTTCCTCACACGGCGCACTTGTCTCTATCACTGTTTCCACAATCACATTAAACTCAGTAGGCCTAACGTAGAGCTAATCTTCCTCCTCACACCAAAGAGCCACTCCTATTGGCCTATCCTTTTTCTATCAACTGGTCACAGGCACACTAAGTTTAAAAAGCTCACAGGCACCTTCTCAACCTCCAACAAATCCACATATTCAATCAGTTCTTCCCTCATGACGCATTTCAAGTCTACCTTTGTATTTTCTCTTTCACTGCCACGATCCCAGACAAGGCTCACGTTACAATAGTCTGGCTTCTTTAATTGTAACACTCTAACACAGAAAAGTTATCATTCTTATTCCCCACATAAGGTTTAGCCCCATTCTCTGGGACTAATTTTTGTCCAGGGACAACGTTAGTACTCAGCCCAGTAAAAAAGCATCAAACTGGGCTTGACCATTTGTTTTTTTCTGAGTCCTCAGTAGGGGGATTCCCTTCACTGTTCCCTAATCATATTTGACTGCCTTCTACCACTGTTCCTGCAGCCACTCTTCTAACTTCATTGACTTCGCCTACAGCCTAGTTTCCTAGAGTCTGGGTCCCCAGAACGCACCACCAGAGCTCCCCATTGAATGCACTGCTTGAGCTTCTGCCATCTCTGAAGCGCTTTAGCTTCTGCCAAGCACCAGTACCAATTGGCTTTGATCTTATAATTGGTTTGGATTCTTCTATAACATGACCTCCCCCAGTTTCAGGTCAGTCTTTGACCTTAGGAAAGACGTTCCAATCTTGTTCCCGTATTCAAGACACTGACCTTGGCTTTAGTCTACAGATGTTCCCGGATCACTTAAATAACATCAGCAATCAGTGATTGCTTAAAATGAATAATTAAAGAAAGCTGACGTGTTTAAAACAAATGGCCACACAGGAATGTTAACCAGATAATAGAGAAAAAAAGAGCAGTTTTCAGTTTCCTGAAATATGCATCTCTCATGATTCAACCATTAAAATCAATCAGCCGAATGCTTTCATTTATAAATGTCAAGATTGTGCAAATTTTTACTTCCAAGTAAGTGCCTCAAACAATATTGCTGGGACTTCCCTAGTGGCACAGTGGTTAAGAATCTGCCTGCCAATGCAGGGGACACGGGTTCGAGCCCTGTTCTGGGAAGATCCCACGTGCCACGGAGCAACTAAGCCCATGAGCCACAACTACTGAGCCCACGCACTGCAACTACTGAAGCCCGTGCGCCTAGAGCCCGTGCTCCACAAGAGAAGCCACCGCAATGAGAAGCCCATGCACCACAACGAAGAGTAGCCCCCGCTCGCTGCAACTAGAGAAAGCCCGCGCACAGCAACAAAGACCCAATGCAGACAACAATTTATTTATTTATTTTTTAAGAAACAATAGTGCTATGTGAAAACTGAAAATGTCAACACTTTCCATTGTATTTTATTATTTGGAACTGTTAGTGTTTATGTCAGACATATAAATAAAACAACGAGGAACTTTTCATTTCTAGGGTGATACTTGAAAATCACACAGAATTTAATCATGCCTGCAAGAATGCTTGTTGGAAAACTGTCCTCAAATATCATGAAAGCTCTCTAATCTGACTCTTTGAGGTTTGTGTTCTTGCATTTTCTTCTGTGTGGCAGAAATAGCAAGTCTTCTCTAATAATTATCAACATTGATAGAAGATGTCATTAGGGCCAGGTTTTTTACAGCAGAGGGAGAAGTATGTAGATGCATTTTTTATATGCCTATAAGAAAGTGGTATTCGGTAGCAACGCACAATAGAGAAACGGACAGATGACAGCCATGTAACCCTAGAGTTTTAAATAAAACGCTATACTTCAAATGATGTTTTTCCTAAAATGTCAAACATTTATTTTGACTTACAAAGTCTGTTTTCCCCCAAAGGTAATTCAAGGCTGTTAAGGGAAATGATTCTGCATGAGCTCAAAGCTTCTGATAGAGCCTTTGTGAACACCCCCATTTCTCAATGCTCTTTGGCATAAGTGAATGCACTGGCCAGTCAAGCTAGCTGTTATCGGTCCAGCTTATTAGAGCCAAGGAAATAGATTCTGAAGAAATCAGAATATTCAGGGTGCTCTGAAGAGCTTCCTGTCCAAAGGCAGGCCAAAGTCTTTGAGGGAAAGCCAAGAGTCAAAGCCAGGTAGACCAGAAAGAAGCATCAAGTCCAGAGAGAGAAGCAGGGTCACTAATGGCAGAGAAGGAGCCAAGAGTCAGAAGCCAGATGGATATTGAATTTGAGTGTGACCAGATGGAGGCAAACAAGACAGCTCTGGCACAACTGCCTTCCAAAGAGGGCAAGATCAACATGGATACCAGTGCTCTTCCAATAGGTACCACTGATATTTGCAGAAAAGGCATTACAGCAGTAACTTCCAATACGAGAAACTCCAATTAGATCATCACTTATGGAGAAAAGGTTACTAACAGAAAAAGAAAACTGTGCCTTCCAATAATGAAAGAGAGAAATATTTTTAAAGACTTAAAGATGAGTCAGACCACACAATACAATCTACTTTATCCAAGACTCTATTGACTAATATTGACCCACCTACACATCCATAATGCAATCATAACATATGGTTACAAGAAAGACCCTCAGGCTTTACAGCATTCTGAAGTACTTTCTTAGTAAGGAAGGAACAAATTATATTTTGAATAATTTGGAAGTCAACTGCAATCTATTTTCTTAAATGAGAAATTAAGTCAATTAAACATTTTAACTGCCTACTTGTTATGTACAATTGAATGATAGATATGGTATTTTTCTTCATCAGAATATTTTATTAATCACACCAACATCATACCAGACAACAGAAAGTTTTCTGACTAGACAGAAATGTAGAGATAGGACTAAACATGAGGAATGATGCTTTATTTCTGCTCTGAAGTTATAAAATTAATACTTGACATTTGTTAAACACGTACTAAGTGCCAGGTACTATTTTATATACTTAACACATATCGCCTCTTTTAATCTGAATAGCAGTCTGATTCAGTATTTACTATTATTATTTTATAGCTGAAAATTAAGGTTTAAAGGTATTGAATAACTTGGTCAACTTCACATAGCCAGTAAATAAAGGACTTATCAGCATTAACATATAGATAGGCAAGTAGGAGATGCACATAGGGGAGAAGATGATAGAGAAAAATATTCCTGCCCATTCTTACATCTTTTAAATGGCAGACTACAGCACGCCCAACTTAAAATTAGGTAGGACTTAGAGATTAAAATAATTAGCTAGGGTAAAGAATGGAAATAGAATTAATCTTTGGCCTCAATTTAGGCTAAACTATGTGAATTTCCCAGTACTTTAACATTTTGACCTACAAAAATGGTACTCATACGATTCAGTCTAATATGTCCTTCTACAAAGCACTTAAAAGCACAATTATATTGCCTCAATATTAGAAGTCATATTACCCATATTACCACTCCTTGTGAAATTCCTAATTTGGATTGATATATAAATGATTCATTTGGGCATGCACAGAATATTAAAAACTATCTAAAATTTGGAAAGTGTCTATTACTACAATAGTTTGATTCAAGTAGTAACTTAGTAACAATGCTTAAAATAACCTTAACACATTTTATCCAAAAATTTCAAAATATTTTAAAACCAATACTTCGTAAATCCCAGATCTCTGTGATGTGGGTAAGCTCTTATAATTATTCTTAAACAGCTTAGAAGCCAAAACATAAAAAAAATTTAAGTGGCTTCTTCCTGTCATTCAATGAGTCAGCAGTGACAGTAACAGCCTGAATTACAGGACATTATTTATTCTGTGCCATGCCATCAACTTCACAATGTCACATCAGGGGACATATTTTGTTTGGCTTTCACATAATAATTGATATCCCTCCAACACTATTCTACCTAAGTGAAAATATTAAAAATAATTTGGTGATTATAAGTAATGAATGAACCAGATGAAAACAATAAAACACTGGCAATTGAGTTTGGCTCATCTTCATGGTGGCACCACAGCTGGTGTCCAGCAACACCATGCTCTGCTTCATTGCAGAGTTACGCCACCTGCAACAGCGCCGTCTCATTTTATTCACAATCTTCCAACTGGCTCGCTTCCCTTTTAGACTTGGTCCACAGTCAGTCAAGTGAAATCTCTTGATTCCGCTAATACTCACAAGTCATTCCGCATTTGTGAACTGTCAAGTGTCTGAATTGTTTCGCAGTCTATTTGGCCAATATTGCATTCTAAACTTAGTGCCTCATTAAATGTTATTTGAATAAAGGAATCCCTCGTTCTGCAAAGAGGAACTAGAATACTGAGATGCCAGCAGGCCACAAAAGTTAAGCAACTGAATTTGTCATCTATTGAAACGCCTGATCAAAATCCTGAGAAAAGCTCCACTTCATGGTGACTTCGCCAGCCTAAGTTTCACTCACGGTAAGAGGTTTTCACTGAGCAGAAAATGCTTCTATTATACATACAACTTTCCCTTCGCATGGTCCTGATACACAAAGATTTCAGTTACCCCAATTTAGTTAAAAAATACCAGTCCTGGAAATCACACGATCCAAATTTCAATTACCACAGTATATTAACTGTGAGAAATTGCCTAAAGTATAAGCCAAGACGCTAGCTCTTCAGTTCCATAGATCATTCTGTAAGTAACAGTTTTATATCATGATTAATGACAAATCAAGTCCCTTCTTTCAAAATCTGTCAGTGATTAGTCACTGAGCATGTATTATTCAGTTCACACACAGACAGCAAAGTGTACAGTTCTGTTGCCTCCTTGTTTCCCCATGATAAACCCACATGACATTTTTTTAAAAGGATGATCCAAATAGAGAATTGGGCAACAAAATGTAAGTGCAACAGAGAAACAAAAAGTGATAACCCTAGAAGTGAAATTCAAATAGCACATAAATAGATTTATAGAAGAAATAGTTGACTGTGGGAATGGTATCACAACCACTGAAGAGACTCTCATTATGCAGTAAGAGGAACCCAGGGAAGGTGAACTTAGTGACATAATTAAAGGCAGTGGTTGTGATAAGAAGTATGATATTGTTCCATAAGGAGTGATGCCAGCAACAAAATCTTCACAAGAGTTCCAAGGAACTCTTGGAGATGTTTCATGACACTGAATGAACAATGGATAAAACACTGGAAGCTGATCCAATCTTAGAAAAAGGGTGTGATAATTCATCAAAGCATAGAAAAGGTTCTTATTCTGTGTCATAAGTTACATGACAAGAAGAAAGCAAGCACTATTCAAACTATTCTTGCTAAGTTGTTGAAAAAGAAATGAAACACTTTAATTCTCACTGTCTGGGTTTTAAATAATGGAGTACTACACACACTAGTTTTATTGTTATTTTACTTCTCTATACATTTATAACTGAAAATAAGAGTTTTAATATTTTGGTGGTAAGAATTTTCAAAGGTCAGAGAATAATTATAATTTTCCCCACTGATTATTAAGATCATTTTGCATGATTTCAAACCACACAATCATTTTTATGGTCCTGTACTACTCTGCAGAGATACAAAGTGAGTACAGAGTATTTCCTGCAGTTTTTTAGGGGTCAAAAATCAATCTCCTGCTAAGAACTAGAAATTTTGGACTAAAAGTTTGAATGGATACATTTAAAAATTATCTGCTTGTAGGCATTAGAGAACCATCAAGGGAATGATGACTTTTTTTTTCGCACAAGAGTAGAGATCTAGGTAAGAGGAAGTTCCAGGGAGCTACAGAGTCTCTGGACCACCAAAAGTGCTCAGGACGTGAGTATCGAATGAGTTGGTGAATGAATAATAAATGAAGGAAGGACCTCAGCTTCTATTATTATAGTTATAATAATAACTATTATTATTATTACCCAGGTTAGGAGAGCAGTGTTAACAATTATTCTTTGTGTGATATGGGAATCTCCACAAGCGTTCTCAACTTACCAGGAATAGAAGCAGCTGGTAAATTAACCTACTGACAGCATCATCAATTTGGGGCGGGGGGTGGGGGGCGAAGTGCCACAGAAAGCTTAACTAAAGTGTCAACAATAAAGAGAGAATGACAGTCTGAGTCCTGATTTCTCATCTGATATTCTCATTACTGTCTACCATCACTATGTTCTAAATAAAGAAGCAAATATACTACATTTTGAAGACACAATTCACTAAGGAATCAC
Organism: Phocoena sinus; assembly: GCF_008692025.1. Taxonomy (NCBI): domain Eukaryota; kingdom Metazoa; phylum Chordata; class Mammalia; order Artiodactyla; family Phocoenidae; genus Phocoena; species Phocoena sinus. The sequence continues at coordinate 22,220,164 of NC_045784.1, read as the reverse complement.
CCATATGTGCACGTAGAATAAACTTACCTATCAGAGTGGAACCTGCCGTGATCTTCCTCTGCTGTTCCAATCCCTTATTAAGGAGATATGTTGAAATGCCCTTTGTTTTCTGCAACATTTCAGGGAAGACCATAGCCTCTGATGCCCACCACTTCTAATTTGAGTTCAGCACTCTCTTCCTGTGACTCAATCATAAGTTCAGAGTCTGGACCTGAGAAAGAAATGAGCAGCTATTAAATTCTGGCTCTCAATTCCCTACCCTCCCTGTACAAATTCTGAGGCCATCTGTCTAACCTTTAAGCAAACCAATCCTTAATGGTTTAATTTAATTGTTATACAAGTCCATATATGCTTGAGCATATAAGTGGCAGGTGCATATGAGTCTAAGGAGGAGGACTGCAAAACACATTTTGTTTGTTTGTTTGTTTTGTTTTCTGCAGTACGCGGGCGTCTCACTGCTGTGGCCTCTCTCGTTGCGGAGCACAGGCTCCGGACGCGCAGGCTCAGCGGCCATGGCTCACTGGCCCAGCCGCTCCGCGGCACGTGGGATCCTCCCAGACCGGGGCACGAACCCGCGTCCCATGCATCGGCAGGTGGACTCCCAACCACTGCGCCACCAGGGAAGCCCAAAACACATTTAAAAAAAAATAAGTTTATTTATTTTTGGCTGTGCTGGGTCTTTGTTGCCGCATACAGGCTTGCCCTAGTTGCGGTGAGCGGGGGCTACTCTTCATTGTGGTATGTGGGCTTCTCACTGCTGTGGCTTCTCTTATTGTGGAGCACGGGCTCTAGGCGCGTGGGCTTCAGTAGTTGTGTCTCACGGGCTCTAGAGCGCAGGCTCAGTAGTTGGGGCGCACGGGCTTAGTTGCTCCGTGGCATGTGGGATCTTCCCGGACCAGGGCTCGAACCCATGTCCCCTGCATTGGCAGGCGGATTCTTAACCACTGTGCCACCAGGGAAGTCCCTGAAAGCACATTTGAAATAAAAACATGATAAGAATTCATGTCAATTTTAGTTATCACTTCAGTAGTAGTCAAGAGATTTTTGGAAAAAAATCACTTCCATATGATATCACATTTTGACACACAGCGATAAACTGCAGTTTCATAGTCTACATACTTTGATGATACTCTTTGGTTAGCTTAGAAACAAAGCCAAATAACTTTATTAGGGAGAGAAATAAGGAAGGATTTTTCCCTGTAAGTTCCCATAGTTGGACTGCAACATTTATCTGAGAAAACCCTAGGAGAAATTAAAGGAGCACAAGTATACTCCTCTAATAGAAACAATACAGGTTATATTAAAACAACACATCTGGGACTTCCCTGGTGGTGCAGTGGTTAGGGGTCCGACTGCCAATGCAGGGGACACGGGTTCAATCCCTGGTCTGGGAAGATCCCACATGCCACGGAGCAACTAAGCCCGCGAGCCACAACTACTGATCCCGCATGCCACAACTACTAAAGCCTGCCTAGAGCCTGTGCTCTGCAACAAGAGAAGCCACTGCAGTGAGAAGCCCGCACACTGCAATGAAGAGTAGCCCCTGCTCTCTGCAACTAGAGAAAGCCCGTGAGCAGCAACAAAGACCCAACACAGCCATAAATAAATAAATACATTTAAAATTTTTCTATAAAACAACACATTTAAGTAAAATATATGATATATAGTATAATATACAGAAATTAGTATATCATATAAAAACATTGCAAGAACAAAAGTTTTATTTAGAATTTTTAACAGATGACAAAACTAACTAAAAACTAAATTATTGTGTTCTTTTTAGGATTTTACTTGACCAACCCCATTTATTTGGATTCTATTTAAGTTGTATTCCATAGATCTTGAATTCTAACAATGACAGAACAGGTTGATTCAGAGCAACTCTTCCACTAAGGACAACCAGAAAATATGAATAAAATACTTAACAAAAAATCCATATCTATTTAAAGGCATTAGAAAGCTACCAAGGCAGTGAGCATTTATAGAACTAAGATCCAGAAAGGAGGTCAGCCTAGAATTTGGGGCCTCACAGAGAGGTAATGGGGATTGAAGCAATATTTGAAGAGATAATTCCTAATAATTTTCCTAATTTGATGAAAGTCATCAAGCCACAGATTAAAGAAGTAATATGAATTTCTAGCAAGACAAATTCAAATAAAACCATAACTAGATATATTATAATAAAACTGATGGAAACCAAGACAAAAAAGAAAATCTAAAAAGTGTCCAAAGGGAATATATTATTTTCAAAGGAGTAAAAATAAAACTGAAAGCTGACTTCCCAACAAAATGAGGGAAGCCAGAGAACAATGGCATGATGTGATCAACGGACTGAAAGAGATGACTGCCAATTTGTATTTCTTTTTCCAGTAAAATATTCCTCAAAAATAAAAGATAAAGACATTTTCAGACAAAGAAAACACAGTTCATCATAACCAGGTCCTCTCTCCTAAAGAAAGAAGACCAAGGGTGTGTTTATCAGCACAATAAAAATGATGCCAATGGAAGGCTCAAAGATGCAAGGAGGAAAGAAGACATTCAAAAAATAAGAGGTGATTATCAAAAATTTTATGTCAGTACATCTTAAAACTATATGGCATGGACACAATTTCCTTGTAAAACAAAACTTACTGAAACTGCCACAAAAAATAGAAAAGCTGAGTATTTCCCACCATTAGGAAAATTTCTGGCTCAGATAACTTCAACCAGTAATTGTAGCATAAATTTAAGGATAAATAACATGCATTTCAAAGTATTTCAAAGAACAGGGGGAAAAGGGGAAATTCTTTAACTAATTTTATGACCATCATAATCCAGATACCTAAACATAACAGAGGTTTTACAAGAAAGGAAAATTAAAGGCCGATTCTTCTCATAAATATAGACATAAAAATTCTAAACAATGCACTAATAAATCAAATCCAGGGACCTCCCTGGTGGTGCAGTGGTTAAGAATCCGCCTGCCAATGCAGGGGACGCAGGTTCGAGCCCTGGTCCAGGAAGATCCCACATGCCACAGAGCCACTAAGCCCGTGTACCACAACTACTGAGCCTGTGCTCTAGAGCCCACGAGCCACAACTACTGAGCCCACATGCCACAACTACTGAGCCCACACACCTCGAGCCCATGCTCTGCAACAAGAGAAGCCACTGCAATGGGAAGCCCACGCACCACAACGAAGAGTAGCCCCCGCTTGCCCCAACTAGAGAAAGCCCACACGCAGCAATGAAGACCCAACGCAGCCAAAAATAAATAAATAAATAAATTTATAAAAAATAAATAATCAAATCCAGCAAAAGTATAAGCTATTAAGAACACAATGAATTTATTAGAAGAATGCCAAGTTGGTTTAACTTTGGAAGTCAATTAATATAAGCTACTATATTAAAAGAATAATTACACAGTTTCTTAACACATGCAGGGAAGAAAAAAAAACTTACGACCCAGAAATAGAGGGACACATACCTAATTAGATAAAAGTTACTTTGGGAACAGTCATTATATTTAGTGACACAATGATGGAAGATCTTCCTCTGATACAGGGATAAAATAAGAATGCCTGTTAGCACCTCATCTAGTCCATATTATACTGGAGATTTTAGTCAGTGCTAAAAAGGAAAGAAAAAGAAAAAAAATCACAAGAATTGGAAAGAAATGAATAAAATACTTGCTATTCAAAATAATGATTATTTAGAAACTCCAAAAGAGTGTGTGTGTGTATATATATATATATATATATATATATATATATATGCGTATATATGTATATATGTGTGTATATAGATATATAATCAGTATCAAGTATACACTAGTATAACTATAATTTAGTAAGGTCCTGAATATAAGATTAATACTCAAAAGTCATTTGAATTTCTATAAACCACCACAAGTAAGTATAAAATAAAATTTTAAAGTCAATACTGTTTGCATTTCCACATAAGATTTAGAATAAACTTGTCAATTTCTGTAAACCTTGTCAATTTTAAAGCCAATACTATTTGCATTTCCTCAATTTCTTGGGATTTTGATTGGGATTGTATTGAATCTGTAGATGAATTTAAAGACATTTTATATGTTAACAGTGAGTTTTCTAATCCATGAACATAGGACATATTTACATTAATTTAGTTATTCTCTAATTTTGAAAGTAATGTATTATTATCACTATACAAAAATATCCTATTTCATAGAGGTATTAATATTTATATAGAAGCATTTCACATCTTGGGTTAAAATTGATCCTAAGTATTTTATATTTCTTGGTGCTATTTTATATATTTCTATAAATTGCATTTTTCAACTGTTCAGTCTAGAGAAATAAAATTATCTTTACATATTGACTTATTATTCTGAAACACTGCCGATTTATTAGCTCTGTTTGCTATTTTGTAGATTTTGACGATGTTCTAGATAGTGTAATGATTTTGAAAAAGGCATCAAAACTGTTCAATAGGAAAAAGATATCATTTTGACGAACAACCCTAGAATAACTGAATATATATACTGAAAAAATATCATGACGCTTTGCTCTACCTAATACAATACACAACAACTAATTCACTATTGACCACAGACCTAGATATATAGGTTAATACATAACTTCTAGAAGAACGATATTTTCATAAACTTGAGGGAGTCAGTGCTTTCTCAGATAGGACAACAAAACCATTAACTATAATAGAAGAAATTTATAAACTTGACATCATTTTTAAAAGACTTCTCTTCATCAGAAAACATCACAAGAAGATACAGAAAGCACACCCTGGGAGAAAATATTCACAAAGCACATATCAAATAGAATTTGTATGGAGAATATACAAAGCATTCTACTGTCCTAAAAATCAATGAAAAAAATTGAGAAAAGACAAACAATTTACAAAGGTATTTACAAAGGTATATAGCAAATAAGCACATGAAAATCCTGAATATCATTACTGAAGAAATGGAAGTTAAACCTACAATGAAATACTACTCCGGATCAGCTAGGTTGGCTAAAATAAAAAGGATAATACCAGCACAAATCCCCAACCAGAAAACTACCAAATGCCCATCAACAGTAAAATGGATAATTAAATTGCAGTATATTTCATAATGGAGCACTATACAACTATCAGCGCAAATGATCTACAATTACATGTACTTATATGCATGAGTTATTAATACTATATTGAGCAAAAGAGTAACTACCAAGAACAGGACACATTATATGATTCTGGTTTTACAGCAACACTAATTTCTGCTGGTAAAAATCAGGATAGGGGATACACTTAGGGCTGTAGGTGCTGAAAGGGAGAACAGTGAGGTCTTGTGGTAAAGTTCTCTTTCTTGGCATGGGTGCTGGCTACACAGGCGTGTCCAGTTTGTGGAAGTTCCCCAAGCTGTACATATAAGATATGTTCAGTTTTATGTATGTATGTTTTACTTGAATGAACAGTTTTAAAAACTGTTTTGAACCAATACTGCTTTTAATAGCACAATAAAATAGAAATAAATCAAAATGTACGTAAGACCTCTACACAAAAAATACTATATTACTAAGAGAAGATAAAGATCTAAATAACTGAAGGAGTACACCATGCTCATCAATTGGAACACTAATGTTGAAAGATATCAATCCTCCTTCAAAATGATCTGTATTCAACAGAATTTCTATTATAAACCTAGCATCTATGGAAATTTTTTTGTGGAAATTAATAAACTTATTCTATACTTCACATCGAAATGTAAAGGGTCAAGAAAAAGCAAGAAAATCCTCGAGGAGTCAAACAAGTTGAAGGAATTACTTCACTTGCTATCAAGACTTGTTATGAAGTTTCAGTAATTAAGAGAGTATGTTACTCTCCCAAGGATAGCCTATAAAACAATAGAACTTAATAGAAAGTACGTAACACACACATGTATGGACACCTGCGTAATCAAAAAGGTAAAACTGAAGAGCAGTGGGGAAGGGATCATCTTATAATAATAAATGACACTGTGTCAATTAATTAAACAGATTGTAAATCTAAATGTAAGAGATAAAATAAATTTCAGAATGCATCGTCAGTATCTGGCAAAGATGTCTGAAGTGGATACATAAAGCACTAACAATACAGTAACAGATTAATAAATTGGACTAGATTAATATTAAGACATTCTCTAAATGAAAAGACATTAGGAAAGCAAAATGTTAAGAGAGACTAGGGGAAAATATGTGCAATACACGTAACTGACAAAGAACTCATACCATAATATGTAATATATAAGGAATCTTTATCATATAAAAAGAATTCCTACATATAAAAAAGATACGATCTAGAAGCTGATGTTAAAATGGGAAAGAAACATGAAGAGGCCCTTTCAAAATGATCCCAGAGTAGTAAATAAACATAAAAATGTTTCTCAACTTCATTCGTAATCAATGAAGTGCAAATTCAGACTACAGTGGCATACTATTACACACCCACTAGAAGCGCTAATATTACAAAGTTTGACAACTCTAAGACACATGTATGTGCTAACTGGACTCTAATATGCTACAGGTGGGAGTATAAATTGGTACAACAATTTTCGATACCCACTAAAGCTGACCATACTCACACACTTTGATCTAGCAATCACACTCTTATTGATATATCCAACAGAAATAGGTACATAAGTGCCCCAAAAGACATGCTCAAGAGCATATGAAACAGCAGTATTCATAACAGCCAAAGATAGGAGACAATCCAAATGTCCTTCAACAGTAAAACTGACCGTCAATCGTGGTGTAATCAGTTAATGGAAAACTGTATAGCAAAGAAAATGAATGAACTACTTACACATGCAACATCATGGATGACTGTCACAAACAAAGTTGAGCAAACAAGGCCAAACAGAAGAAAATATATATCTACCGTATCATCCGCTTTATAAGATAAAGTTCACAAACAGGCAAAACTAATCTATGGTGTAAGGACAGTGCTAAATTATTGGTGGGTACGGAGCAACTAGTAAATAAGAAGGGGCCAAAGGTGAGTTTCAGAGGTGCTAGTAAATTATTATTTCTTGACTGGGGTAGTGTGTACACGTGTGTGCCCAACTTGTGATAATGCGCTGAGCTGGTCACCTGCTCTCTTTTCTTTCCCGCCCCCCACCCCCACCCCAGCTGTGCCACGCGGCACACAAGATCTTAGTTTCCCCGACCAGGGATGGAACCCATGCCCACTGCAGTGGAAGCGCGGAGTCTTAACCACTGGACCGCCAGGGAAGTCCCTGGACACCTACTTTCTTTTTGCACATTATAGTTCAATAAAATCTTTTTAAAATATAATTCATAAAAGTTAAAATATACGGCTCTGAGGTGTCTACCTTTGCAATTATTAGTAAACGCAATTTTCACAGCAATTCGTTAAAAAAGCAAGAGAGGTGTTTAACATACCAAAAAGAACAAAGTATTTTTTAAAATGTTTGTAGTCCCCATATGGAATAAAATACTAATTAGTAACTACTCTGATGTGAGTAATTTAGCACAACAAAAGATAAAAACACTTCATATGATGACTAGTTACTATGTTTTTCTGAAAGTAATCAAGCTCCATTAACTTTAATTATATTTTAGGAATCAGATTTGCCATTAAATCAAGCTGGCCTCTCTCATTTGCCAGGCTTAAATTTTGATGCATTTGGGTATTTCTACACATCATTAACATGGTGAATGGAACCAACTTTGGTAAAATTCAGACAAATTAGTCTGTCTATACATTTCTGACATTAAGTCATATTAATATTTTTCTCCTGATTTACTCTCTTTCTTTTCTAAATCTTTGGTTATCTTTGTGTGTATATCATTTATATGTGGGAAACTGTTAACATTTAAAATGTCATCTTCAGATCACACATGAAGTTACTTGTTCTTTGTTAATGTTACAGAAGACAGAACACTGAACTGAAAAGCCAAAGGGTGTGCTCTGCCATGAAGCATCTGGGTGATCTTGGGTGAATCACTTCACCACATCAGGCTTCGTGATCCCATGTGTAACATAAGGAAATGAAACTTTTACCTGCCAGTGTTCAAGGAACCTACATTCTGGTTTAGCCTTTTGATATTGGATAGCAAGGATTTACTAAAAGACATTGTAATTATTCTTCCCCTGTTCCACTCGACCCTATCTTGAGTGACAGGACCAAACCCTCCTGCTTGTTTGTACTACTCTCAACTCAAGCCAAGTGACCCAGTCTTTCTCCAGGCTGAGTTCCTAAGGGATTCTCCCAAGCAATGAAACCAACAAGTGCAGTGTCTAAGACAATACAGATCAACTACATTATTTGAAAACCCCACTGATTTGAGCAGAGAGAAAAGGAGAGGCAGGTCTGCAGTACCTAGAAACCTCATTAAGTGTGCTGGCTTCTATTCATCTTTTTGTACATAACTCAGATTTCCCAACTGACATCACTTCTCTGTCTCCCATACAAATCCTTGCCAAACTTGGTCCTAGACCTTACATCTAGATTAAAAAAAAAAAGAGAGAGAGACAACATCTATCCTCACTTCTCAACAAACACAATTTAAATGTGATGTTTTTCCTTTAATCATGTTTCCATTAGCATGAGGAGTTGGACCCACTGTCACTGTAACAAAACTGGAACATACACAGTTCACCCACTATGGTTAATAACTCCATTTAGTTTGACCTTTACTGTGTTTTTCACTGCCTTCATTCCTGTGGCCAAAAGAATGCAAACTATTCCACAGTTTTGCTTGTTTTTTCCTTCTCTCCCTCCTCCCAAAGGTCAGCCTAATCTCTAAAATTTATTTTAAATGTATAAAGTCATTCCTTTTATTTTTATAAGATATCATTTATGTTATTCCCTTCTCTTATACAATAGCTTGCCCTTTTAAATCTCCCTTATTACTTCCCATTCTACTTCCCACTCAGCATTCTCATATTAAAGTTTTTATTCCTCTATTTTTAAAAGTCTGTATTTTACAGCCTAATGATCTATCAGTAGTCCAGTGTAGGAATTATCTAATTTATGGTAATTGATGTATAACATATTTTATAGACACTATTAGATCATAAGCTATAGTTTATGCATTACAATTACATTTAACAGGTTGTGAATTCTCTTATTCTTTACAGTATCAACATGAAACCAGAACTTCTTCTAAACTCGCTCTAATTGACGTTAATCATTCTATCCCTTTTTAATGTCGAATTTTCACTTCTTGGCAAATTGCAGCCCTCTTTCTACGCTGACCACTTTGTCTTCTCTAGATGAATCCTACCTTTCTCATGATATTAAGATATTCTAAGCTTATATTTATTTTTTCTGCCCCAAATGAGAAATTCTTCCTTTTAGTGGAATATAATGCTGGGTTCAAAAATAGGGGAAACTAGAGTTCACAGGAGAATGTTGCATTTAATGACCTCAGTAGCCAGGATGGCGCCAGAGATTACTTAGGTCACTTTACTGAAAAACGAAGAGTTCCCTTGTCAGAAGGTCAGGAGTTCATATTGATTTTTCCAACTTAGTTCTACCTTTGCTTATCTTTAGACTCTACTCGGAGAGCTTATTATGTCACTATTTTTTTCTCTGTTGACTGATGTCTTTTAGAGTTATCCACTCTTAAAGATGCCATGCTATATATTGTGTATATGATTAAAATTATCGTGATTTCCCCCCATCCCATGTAAGACTTTAAATCTCCTTTCCTGAGTATTTCCTCCTTTCATGAGTATTTCTTTTTGCTCATTTGGATCAGTGGCCAAACTATTCTGAAGTTGGCTGGAAACTGTACAGGTCTAGGTAAGCTACTGTATCAGCTTCAGCTGAGCCCAGCCTCTCTAAAAAGACAAAGAAATCCAAACTAGTCCCAGAGGAACACGAAAATATTAAAGGCATACAGCACTGAGACCAACAAATTAAACCCATGCATTCAGTGGAAAATAACAATAAATAATTGAGTTTCAAGGTTTTTGCATAAAATCTTCCAGTTTTCACGCCCAAGAACCAAAATACATGCTTGAAACCCCGTATTTGAGGTCTACTATTTTAATCTACTTTCTAATTTCCTTTCCCTTTATCAATGTTCATTCGGGGCACAAGAATTCTAGTGAACTCTGATTTTTACAGAAAACCTTAGTTACATATTTAACACTCCAAGTCCTCTCAACCCAGGCAAAAGATATCTGAAAAAAATCCACATTAATACTCAGAATTATCAAATATGCTAACTACTACAATTTGTAAATGCCTATTTTCCTGATTAGAAAGTTGACATATTAGCCATCCAAAATACTTTTATAATGAGTATGTTGTGTCCCACAAGATTTCGCTCATAAAATACAAAAGCACAAATAATTATAACACATTTCAGTTCCCCAATGGCTCCCAATTCCATTGTCGCATCTCCAGATTGTTTTAGTCTCCATAAAACAAATGCTGAGCATTGAGAAAACTACATCTAAAGGAAAGCTAATTGATTGCCCAGCTCTGAGTTCCTACGTTTCCTTCAGTCGGAGATGATAATGAGTATCAGAACCTGTGAGAAAATGTAGAAAATCTGCATTATTTATTACTTACAACAATTGACCAAAGGAAGCTGGAGAATTAGCAGATCTGTAGTATCCGTCCTATGTACACCAGTTCCCGTAAATCCTTTAATCTATGATCCAAATTATATCCCTCATCAATTTTTTGGTCATATTAACCCCTTCCAAATGTCTCCGGAGACTTACCCACCCGAGTGAAATTAGCTAAACACGTGTGTTCCTGCCTCTTGTTAACCTTTACTTCATTTGTATATGATTGTTTATATTATAATTCTATCCCCATCTGATGTGATCCCACCCTTGACTAATCATTGTTATATGAACTAGTCTATTTGAGAGCTAGGCTATACAGAGGAAGGGAGGAGAGAAAGGCAATACTTCTTTTTTCACGGACCGAAGTTTCAGCTCCATAACTACTGTGACAGTAAGGACATTATAAGAAATCCCAAATCTAAAATTCAAAACCCCTTAGGTCCGGGGCTTCCCTGGTGGCGCAGTGGTTAAGAATCCGCCTGCCAATGCAGGGGACACGGGTTCGAGCCCTGGAAGATCCCACGTGCCGGGGAGCAACTAAGCCCGTGCGCCACAACTACTGAGCCTGCACTCTAGAACCCGCGAGCCACAACTACTGAAGCCCACGCACCTAGAGCCCATGCTCCGCAACAAGAGAAAACACCACAATGAGAAGCCTGCGCACCGCAACAAAGAGTAGCCCCCGTTCGCCGCAAGCAGAGAAAGCCCGCATGCAGCAACGAAGACCCAACGCAGCCAAAAATTAATTAATTAAAAAAAAAAACCCTTAGGTCCAAAATTCTTGGAAAAAATATAATCAGGGGCTTCCCTGGTGGCGCAGTGGTTGAGAGTCAGCCTGCTAATGCAGGGGACACGGGTTCGAGCCCTGGTCTGGGAGGATCCCACATGCCGCGGAGCAACTAGGCCCGTAAGCCACAATTACTGGGCCTGTGCGTCTGGAGCCCGTGCTCCACAACAAGAGAGGCCGCGATAGTGAGAGGCCCGCACACCGCGATGAAGAGTGGCCCCCACTTGCACAACTAGAGAAAGTCCTCGCACAGAAACGAAGACCCAACACAGCCCAAAATAAATTAATTAATAAACTCCTACCCCCAACATCTAAAAAAAAAAAAAACCTCCCATTCTACACATTGTTATAAAAAAAAAAAAAAAATATATATATATATATATATATATATATATATAAAAAATCAGGATTCCCTGGGTAAGATGATGGTTTTTTTTAATGATTAACTGATTCATTAATTAATCTTGACTGTGGTAATGCATAAAGTAACCCATGTACTCCACAGTTTCCTGTGGACTAATACCTCACACGTTCTGTCTTACCTGAAACATTTCTTAGGTATACCAATAATAATAATAAAACAAGAATTGTCTCAGAAAATTAGACAATGTACAGAGATATTACTAATTAAATGGCCTCAAAGGACAGTTATTTTGTTGATTTCATTGAGTCGTTAAATTTGGTTGGTTGAGGTTTTTTCCTCACTTCAGTCTAAACCTGAAATTTATAGACATGATCTGAATTTTTTTTTTTCTACGTTGTTTAAACTTTGGCTGAAGAAGTTTATATTTCTGCCAGCTGACAGAATTACATAGTGCCCATTCATCTTCATTATTGCCTTTGTTTTAGACGATAAATTCTATACCACTTCTGCTGTTCCCCATGTCACAGCTTCTTTGAAGTAATCAGTATTTGGTAACACTACTTAATTCACCTTTTTTTGTTTAATAGCTTTATTGACATTATAATTCAATTATAAACTTCACCCTTTTAAAGTATACAATTCAGTGGCTTTTCCTATATTCACAGAGTTATACAAACATGTCCACTACCGAACTCAAGAACATTTTCATCACCCCCAAAATGAAGCCCTGTCCACACTAGCAGCCGACCCCCCCTCAGCCCTAAGGAACCACCAATCTACTTTCTGTCTCTGTAGATTTGCCTACTCTGGATATTTAATATAAAAGAATTCATAACATGTGGTCTTTTGTGACTGGCTTCTTTCACCTAGCAAAATGTTTTCAAGGTTTGTCCAGGTAGCATTTATCAGTACTTCACTCCTTTTTAGGGCCTAATAATACTCTATATTATGGATACAACACATTTTGTTTATCCATTCATCAGCTGATGAACATTTTGGCTGTTTTCTTTTTTGGCTATTATGAATAATGCTGCTATGAGCACGCATGAACATTATTTTTGTGTGGTCATATATTTTCCTTTCTCTTGAGTGTATACCTAGTAGGGGAATTGCTGAGCCATACGGTGACTATATTTAACATTTTCAGGAACTGTCAAATTTTCCAAAGGGGCTGCACCATTTTACATTTCCACCAGCAATGCTCCAATACTTGGTTCATCTTTAATTACCATATTAAAACGAATTATTGTCTCATTCATCAATGTTGATTTCATTAAAATCAAAATATTGCTTAGTTTTTACTTCGGTGCTTTTATTTCTTCCATGCCCTTTTCACGTTTTTATAGCATGAAAATAAACCCCAGATTTGAATGCGTAAAGCTTAACATGCGCATCCAGGCTTTTTGGTGCTTCTCACTTTCACAATCTGTCCTCAGCCCCGGCAAGCTTTCAACCCTCCTTTCTCCATCTCATTACTATCGCTCTCTTAAAGTAGTAAAGAACTATGCTTAGCCATGTCAGGCTTTTAGAACCTGCATAGATTATGAGACAGAAACACTGAATGTTTCAGTTAGTGATGAATTTCAAATCACTGGGACTACAAACAGGGAACCATAGTTTAAATTATATTCTGTCAATATGTCTTGTTTATGGATGCTTATGTTCACATTTAACATGAGGTCTCAGAACCCGGATCTCAGTAACAATTGTTCCCACTGCTTAAAAGCAGCTTGTTTCTCACTATTGTAAAAAGGATGCTACTCAAAGCTATAACTGCTGCTTGTTCGGTTTCCTTTGTTTCCCTTTTAATACTGAAGGTGGGCACGCTCAAAGGCGGATATTCATTTTATAGTTTGACATTCCTGTTCACTTTTAGCCCAGCAGCCGTTACGAGCGAAGGTATCAGTGGCACAGTTTTAACCACATAAATTGGATTAGTGCCGTTCTTTGTTCACTCTGCCTAGGCTGCATAATCTGGACTGTTTTTCTGGTGCTTAGTATTTGTGGAAAAGAGGCTAAACAGCATAATATTTCTTTTTACCCTTTGAGCCAGTTGAGCCACAAATATTTTTGATTGTGAACAAATACTTTAGCTTTCCATCCAGATTTTCAGATCGACCCCCTCACTTCTAGTGTTGCTAATCAACATCTGGGCCAACAGAGAAAGTGTGCTTCATGCATACAAACGAAAGCACATTCATTTGTCTACAAAGAATATAACTATGTTGATGCCATGGAAATACACCGTTTATTAAGCAGGTCCCTTTGCACCTGTTTGGCGATCAGCCCAATTTAATCCAGGCTCTTCACTAAATATTCACGAAGTTGAGTGGGCAAAATTTTTCAAATCCTTGGCAGCCTCGAGAAAGGACTCCTCAAAGAATATTATGAAAAGTTAACACATTTAGAGCATCCTAATTGTGTATGTGCTTACTGTCTACATTGTCGAGAAAAGACAAGCATAATTACTTTACCATCAATTGCAGACAGACTCTTAAAAAGAACAGAGAAATTAAAATGTGAATTCGGTGGATAAAGGAAGAAGGCTATTAAGAATACAAGATGTTTATGCTTTCCCCGCTCACTCTGGGTACTCAACCCTGGCTACACATTGCAATCACCTGAGGGACTTTTCAAAAATACCATGACTATAAGACGCGTGTATATTATGCTTCAATAAACCATTAAGAAAACATAACCAAGGCATGGGTTACATCCCCAATCAACTGAAACCTAAGCAAACCTGGTAACTGGATCACAGGGGTGGGGAGTCTCAGTGCTAGTCAAACTGTGATGTGCACATGAAACCCCTGGGGATCTTGAAGTGTAGAGTCTGATCGAGTAATTCTGAAGCATAGCCCAAGATTCCAGATGACTAATAGACATAACTGTAATTTCTAGTGTTTCACCATCCATGCTTTGAGACACAAGGCTCTAGCCCAGCGGCTCCCAGACTTGAACGTGTGTCAGAGGTCCCTAGAGGGCTTGCTAAAACAGAGGGCTGTGTCCCACACCCTAGAGTTCCTGGTTCATCAGATCTGGGATGGGGCCTAGGAATGTGCATTCCCAGGCAGTGCTGATGAGCCCAGTTTGGGAGCACCCTTTGAGAACCACTGCTCTAGGCCATATGTAAACCTTACCATGTTCAAAACTAAAAGTCACTAAGACACAAAAATAGCTCTCACAAAGTACAGATACTCAAGTAGGAACCCTCCGAAATGCATTAGCTTGCTCAGCATAGATTTTTTTTTTTTTTTTTTTTTTTTTTGCGGTACACGGGCCTCTCACTGCTGTGGCCTCTCCCGTTGCGGAGCACAGGCTCCGGACGCGCAGGCTCAGCGGCCATGGCTCACGGGCCCAGCCGCTCCGCGGCATGTGGGATCCTCCCGGACCGGGGAAACCCTCAGCATAGATTTTGAACAGGTTGAGTTACCTGATTTCCCAAAGACACAGAATGAAAGCTTCAATTTGAAGCAAAGTTAATATCCTGCTGGAAACAGTGTTACAGTTGTCAAATCAGTAGTGAGGGAGGAGCAGAAATATTAAAAAGCAGGTGTCAGGGCTTAATGTGATCACTTCACTATATATACAAATACCAAATCACTGTGTTGTATACCTGAAACAAATATAATGTTACGTGTTAATTATATCTCAATTTTTAAAAAGTATGAGCACTATAAGGTCTTTGATACATAGTGACAGTGTTTTTCCACAAAGCTTTTACTAATTCACCATCTCACTAGCAATATATGAGTGCTATCTTATTTTATCCCCATCAGTATGTCAGCACTATTACTACACTTTAACATCTGTCAATATTACAGGAGAAAAAAATTTAAAACTTTTCCTTTGATTATTAGCAGGTTGAACAATTGAATATACCTATTATTCATCTGTATTTCTTTGGTGAATGCCTGCTCTACAGGTTTTGTAATTTTTCACACTGGACACTGAAAAGTGAAGATTTTAAAATTATTTTCAAGGGACCATTTTCAGATAAGATATGCTTTGCAATAACAGTGAGATTGGTTTACCACACCACTACTCTCGTCTGCACACAGGAAGTTTTATTTTCTTCATTTCACTTAGATGGCGGTGATATGGCTGCTAGGTCACCAACTGTAGCATGAGCAGAAGTCATGCATCATTTCTCACCTGAGGCCGTTAAGTGTCGTGAATTCTTCTCTCTCTCTCTCTCATCCATATAGCAAGAAGGGAAGAACTCTTAAGGTGGCAAAACTGCAATAAGCAAACCTGAGGTTGCAATGCAAAATAATGCTAAATAATCAATATGGAAGCCGTCCCAGACAGCCTTCTTAGGGGAAAAGCTACAGAGAAAAGGCAACTGACCTGCAAAGGACTGTGATGGGAGTAAAAATAAACATTTTACATTGAGACCTTACGTAACCTAAGAAATATATCAGAGCACAGCCTAGCTGATAAAGGAAACTAGTCCTGAATCATTGGTTCCAAACTGGGGGGTGGATTTTGCACACCACATGGGCTACTGGCATTGACATCTTTATTTGTGACAACTGGGGGTTGGGAGAAACCAGGGGTGCTACTAAAGCATCCCACAATGTACAGAATAGGCCCTACAACCACAGTTTATCCCACTGAAAATGTTGATAGTACTGAGGTTAGGGCCTGCCCTAATTCTATCATATCTGCAGGTAATAACTTCCCAGTTTATCTTTGGCTCTTAAGTTCTCTTTGTAGTAGGTTTTTGAAGTATATAAAACTTTTCCCATACTGTGTGTGTGCGTTTATCCCCACTGAAGGGACAATATATGGTCATAATAGATTACTTGGGAAATAGAGGACCTCCTAGCTAATGAGCCAGCGGTAGAATAAGGTGAAAAAAAGTGACCTTTATGCCCAAAGGGAAACAGAGTAAGGAACATTCTTCCTCAGGAGCTGAACTAGAAAATAGTTTCAAATGTATGACATGAATTTCAGACTGAAGAAAAGTCACTTAGGGACAATGCCGCTCTGGCTAAGAAAATGAGGGCGTATGGCAGGAAATAAGTAAAGGAAGACCCAGAAAACACCATCAGTACCTCTGAACTTGGAAGAGTTGCAGGGGGAAAGGGGAGGACTCTGTTACAGCACTTTTTTGCTCTGAGGACAATTTCATTCAGAGCTTATTCTAGCGGGAGAGACTCACCAAATAGAAAACATTCTGGCAGTGCTTTGACAGAGACCCATCTCCTGACCAGGCACTTAGCATCATTGTGATGTAGAGAAGCACTTCCTGGAATTAGGAGGTTGCCCTGACCTAGAAGGGCAAGTATGGGAGGTAAGTGTGAGTTACAGGAGAGAGAGGAATCCCTCTCCAGAGAACCACTTTTACCTTGGTGTTCGGTAAGAACACAGTAACTGAGAAAAGCATGTAGCAATTGCAAATTGAAAGCATATATGCCGCGTTCTGGAAATCTAGTGCTGAGTAAGAAATGGCAGCAAATTTTTTTGGTTGAAAACATTTATTCTGCTCATGAATTTTCAACCTGGGCAGGGCTCACTTGAGAGAGCCTGTCTCTGCTCCACACAGATCAGCCTGCAGCAGGAGATAAACGGGATCCAGGCTGAACCGCTGGAATTTGTCTCCTGAGGATAGACATGTCAAGTTAAAGATAATGGCGGGAGCAGAGAGGAGCTGAGCCCTGCTTGGGTAAAAAGATAAGGAGGCTACATATTTCTCATTCTCGAGGTCAAGGAGACCTCCCAAACTACACATGCACAGAAAGTTCCTCAGGGGTCAGAGAAAGGAGAGGGCGCTAGCCCATAATATAGCCTGCCAACCTCCCAGAGACCCTCGCGCTGGAATCCATCCTGGCTAACAAGATGCACACGCGCATCTGGGAGGGCCCTGAGTCAGACAAGATATGGACATGGAGCCAGACAAGCAAGATGATTGGCCAGAAGGAACCCAGAAAACTGTCCCCAAAGGCACACAACTCCCTCTGAGCCCGCCTGTGTGTCTTTCCGCACGCACTCTGCTCCTAATGCTTTGTCTGCTTTACAAATTTCTGTCTCTTTGCTGAAATTCTTTTTCCAAAGAAGACAAGAGCCAGGGCCCTGCTTCTAGGCACTAGTCCCTGGTGGCCTAGTGGTTAGGATTCGGTGCTCTTACCGCCACGGTCTGGCTTTGATTCCTGGTCAGGGAACTGAGATCCTGCTTCAAGCTGCCGCGCAAAGCTGCTGTGCACTGCTGCCACCCCAGATCAAGCCGGAGTGGCTCCAAGGCTGGGAGCTGGCAGCATCTGAAGGCTTGCTCACTACCACATCTAGCGGGTGATGCCAGGAATACACAAACAGCGGGGACTGGAACAGCGGTCTGCTCCTGTCAGCCCTGTGTGACCTCTGGGAGCTGTTCAGCTTTACAGCTTTCTGGTTGATTTTTACTCAGCTTCATGGAATTTCTCCCCCCACACAGTTTAGTTCTCCGGAAGAGACTCCAGGGGACTCCTGTGCAGGTTTCTGAAGCATTTTCTTCATGAAGCTTCTTCTCCTCACATACTCTGCCCTACAAGCTCCAGCCACCTCGGCCTTTCTGTCTCTTCAAATCATGGAAACTTCCCTGCTCTGGGATCCTTGTCACTAGAAGGTGGGACAGCAAAGGGCAACAGGCCAGGGCAGTCACAAGGCTTAGGCTCATGTCAATTTTTTCGCTTTTCACGGAGATCACAGTCCTGAATTTACTGTCGTCCAATGTCCAAAGACTATTGCCACATATATCTTTCCAGTTTTGTAATTATTTATGCAGAAGGGTAATTCCAGTCCTTCTGACTCTACCACGGCCCACAGCATCAATTATGTATGATAACTTTTAAAATTGAGAAATAGATACATCAGGTCCATTATACTATTATCTCTACTATGGTATATCTGTGATTATTTCCATGTAGCAAAAAAAACAATATAGAAAGAGGAGAAGAGATGTAAAATTTTTCATCTTAACCAAGCTGTCATTCCCATGTTAATACAGGAAAAAGACAATTTCAGTATTTGATATTCAAATACATACAATTACCGAGGGTAACTGCCACAGATTCCTTGTCTGAAAAGAAAATCATATGTGTAACTGACATTCCACAAATAAAGAATACAATAATTCAAACATGAAACTGAATTCAGTGATAACTATTGAAGATTTTATATAAAAGAATGAAGAATGGAATCTTAAAATCAAAAGGTCACACCACCAAAAATTTGAAGCGGTTCTAATGCAAAGGTTCAATAAGCTTTCAAATGTAAATAAAGAATTTCTCAGGCATCCAGCAGAAAAATCAAGTCACCTATCAAGGGGGGAATACAGACTTTCCTCAGATTCTCCACAGAAGTAGTCAATGCCGGAGGGCAATGGAACACCATCTACTAGTTCTGAGGCTCAAGCCTACGATATCTAGACACATTGTTATTTAAGAAGATCAGCAACAGAAAGACATTTTTCAACATTAAAAAGTCAATTCCTAAAGACATTTTTTGAAAAACTACTCTACAAAAAAGTTCAGGAAACCAAGAGATAAAAAGGACTGATGGGGAACATTGAAACTAAATATAGAAGCTTAAATGATCAGAGCAATTACTAAACACACTCTCTCTGTCACCTCCTCTCTCTCTTTCACACACACACACAAATACAAGTATATATACATATATGTAAACACACACACATATATATACACATACACATATGTGTATATACCCATTAAATATTATAAAGCACTGTGACTTCTCAACTTGGAGGTTAATACATGTGAAAGATAAGTCATATTAAGGTTAAAGTTACCCTTAAAAACCCTAATAGAGTTCAACATACATGGTTTTGTGCCTACAACCTAATATGTTAAATATTCTAAATACTAACACTTACTTGAAAACTACTCCCTAGACACACGGAGGAACAAAAGGAAATCTATATGCAGATAACTGGGTATTCAAACAATTCTGCCTTTAAGCGAGTTATCAAATACTACTGTGAATGAGCGATTGGGGAGAGAATTCAAAACTATTTCTGTTCTCCTGCAGTGTTGATTCCACTGTCTTAATACTGTGCATTGATTCACTATGCAGCTCTCTGGGAATTCAAAACAATAGAATCCAGGGGTGAATGGAAAAGGGATTGAGAATTCTAAAGAGTTTCTTCTTGCCTACAGAATTTACTTCAATTTGTTTAAATATCTAGCATCTGTAAACATAGTAAATATTAATAAATTTGCTTGTGATTGTAAAGATTAAAGGTTAGCTTGTAAAATCAGTGTGTAACTTAAAGATTCTACTGTAAATCTTTGCAAAGTAAAACAAAGCACTACAAAAATCAAAAGGTGGGGGACTTCCTTGGTGGCACAATGGTTAAGAATCCACCTGCCAATGAAAGGGACACAGGTTTGAGCCCTGGTCCGGGAAGATCCCACATGCCGTGGAGCAACTAAGCCCATGTGCCACAACTACTGAGCCTGAGCTCTAGAGCCCACGACCCACAACTACTGAGCCCATGTGCCACAACTACCGAAGCCCACACACCTAGAGCCCATGCTCCACAACAACAGATGCCACCGCAATGAGAAGCCTGTGCACCGCAACGAAGAGTAGCCCCTGCTCAATGCAACTAGAGAAAGCCCATGCGCAGCAATGAAGACCCAACACAGCCATAAATAAATAAATTTAAATATATATATATATATCAAAAGGTGGAATAAATTTTAAGAATGTTAACTACATTATCTTTAATAAAAGACAGTAAAACTAATACCACCTAAAAATGAAACTTAGCTTGTAAAAAGGGCATAATGGAAGCTAATTATTTGCTTTATACAACCTTTTGTCTAGGTCTTAAATGGATATTTTAGGAACTGGTGCATCTTGTCTTGAAGTATACAAATAATAACTTCAGTTTCACTTCATTTTCCTTGTCTTTAATCAAATTAATCAAATCAAATTTAATAGTTTTATTTAAATTAGCATATATAATATGATCCAGTTTTTATAAAATTATTTCTCTATCCATTTTTCTATCCGTATGTATACAATTGTCCCTCAGTATCCACAGGGGATGAGTTCCAGGACTCCTCCACAGATACCAAAACCTGTGGATGCTCAAGTCCTTCATATAAAATGTTGCAGCATTTGCATACGTATGCAAATATACACACATCCTCCCATATAATGTAAATCTCTCTAGATTACTTATAATACCTGATACAATGTAAATGCTACGTAAATAGTTGCCGGTGTGTGGCAAATTCAAGTATTGTTTCTTTGGAACTTTCTGGAATTAAAAAACAATTTCCATCTGCAGTTGGTTGAATCTGCAGATGTGGAAGCCATGGACATGGAGGGCTAACCTAATATAAGAGATGTCTGTAATGATTCCCAAAATATTAACACTGATGAATTCTGGTGACAATTTGAGTTGATTCAAATTTATAGATTATTATTTCCTATATTGCTTGAATTGTTAATGTACATATTTCATTTGATAACAAAGTCAGATCTCAAAAAAAAAATCAAATCTCTCAGAGCAAATGAGAGAAATGCCACCATCCTGTGTTTTCCATTGTCTTCACCCTCCACTTCCATGCCAACTGCTACTCTTGAGTGTCAAAAAGAAAAGCCTCTCTTCTCCTTTAGAAAAAAAAATCTCTCCTCCATATAAACGCCATCTAATAGATACCCAAAGAGATCTAGTTCAGGACTAGCCATGACGTTACAAAAATTTTACGCCCACAAGACAGGTCTGTTTAGATCTGTCTTCATAGAACATGTTTGATATTTTGAATTTTATAATGCAAGGATAAAAAGCTTAAAAGCTGACATTTGCCATTCACCCACACCTGGTTATATCAGTTCTGATATAATTCAGTGTGTTGGCTTGTTTGATTGCAGGTTAATATAGTGTATGCAAAAATGACCAGCTAATTATTCCCCAAAGTTACATAGCTTTTACTCTGTTGTCTGCAACCAATATCATGGATGCTTTTTAATGATGACGGTTTATACTTTTTAAGCTTCATTTTTCTTCTTGGCCTTGTCATTTTGAGGATCATTAGAAACACACTTTAAAAAAAAAAAAAAAAGAAACACACTTTAGTGGTGTTTACTACACTGTGTTTTAAGGACTGAATGTCTGTGCCCTCCCCCCAAATTTGTATGTTAAAACCTAACCCCCGGGCCTCCCTGGTGGCGCAGTGGTTGAGAGTCCGCCTGCCGATGCAGGGGACACAGGTTCGTGCCCCAGTCCACGAAGATCCCACGTGCCGCGGAGCGGCTGGGCCCGTGAGCCATGGCCGCTGAGCCTGCGCGTCCGGAGCCTGTGCTCCGCAACGGGAGAGGCCACAACAGTGAGAGGCCTGCGTACCGCAAAAAAAAAACAAAAAAAAAAATCCTAACCCCCAATGTAACGGTATTAAGAGGTGGAGTATTTGGGAGATGATTAGGTCATGAGGTGGAGTCTTCACGAATGGGATTAGTGCCCTTATAAAAGAGACCCAGAAAAAAAAAAAAAAAAAAAAAAGAGACCCAGAGAGTTCTCTCACTCTCTCCACCATTTGAGGATGCAGCAAGAAGAAGGTCATCTATGAACCAGGAAGGGAGCCTTCACCAGACACCAAATCTGCTGGTGCCTTGATCTTGCACTTCCCAGCCTCCAGAACTGTGAGAAATAAATTCTGTTGTTTATAAGCCACCCAGTCTATGGTACTTTACTATATCAGCCTGAAGTGACTAAGATACACCACACGTCTTCAAGGAGAACCATTTCTTTTTATAATTAACTCCTCAACTGTTTATTGTTCTCTCTGGATTCTCCTGTTTTAGTCTTCAAAACCTGGCTTTATCTTTGGAACATAATAGTAACATGGTCAGAAACATTTAATATATTCAAGAGTAGAGCTGGTCTCTTCGTTTAAAGAGCGTCCTTAGAGAATACATTTTTTAAAAATATATTACCCCTTAAGTACAACTGAAACCCTTTTTCTTTTCATAATTCACATTTTACTGGACCCAGAGGTGCAAATTTCCTTGTCGGCACTTGTGATGGTTGGCGAATGCTGAACAACAAGGTAACTGGCTCAGCGAATCCCTGCGGTGATAACTAACGAAGTCACTATAGACCTTGTGGATTCAACCTTATTGTTGGCTTTTCGTGGTGACCCTAAGGTTTCTATATGTTGTATGTGTAGCTCACCACAAGCTCACTGTGCTGGGGCTTGTTGGGGAAAAAAGTTATGAACATACAGCACACATAGAGGACATACATGCATGTAGACTGTCGAGAATTTGGTGGTAAGAGTTATATTAGACAGACCACATCCAGGATGATATGTCCAGCTCTGCATTCTACAGTTTACCAGGAATATTGAACTATAGAAGGTCTATTCACATCATTCTGGAAGGTGACCAAAATGAGGGAGATCCAGAAACCATGCCAGGAAAGGAAAGATGAGGGATATGGAATGACCCCCCCAAGTAAGAAGAGCCAAGGGAAAACCGTGGGAAGCTGGCACATGGGGTACTTTATAGGAAGAATTAGAACCAATATGTGAATATTTTAGAAAGCAGACTTCAAATTAGTAGAGAAAAAACTATTAAGACTAAAACTATTAAGACTAATGACGTTGCATATAAAGAAATGAAATTCCCATCATTGGGATGCTTTGAAAGGAAGCTGAAATGACCTGCGAAGCTCTCAGGAATGTAGTATGAAGGATGCCTCGAGTGAACAGGCATGGCCCCCTAATTATTTTGTAAATCTAGGAATTTTACCACTCTTTTAAGGGTGTGTGTGTGTGTGTGTGTGTAACTGAACCAAATTGTGTGTGTGTTAGCAATATATTAAAACATTTAACATCACAGTCATAGGAATACAAAGAGGAGTTAGTACTATACCTCCCTGTATCTTAATATGACATAACTCAACCTTAACTGATATAGCTTTTCGAGACTTCATTAAATCCGGTCTTCCTGAGTGAAATATCTTCTGGATTTATCTCACAAGTACAAGGCACTTACATTTAAGAAAGTCTACTAACAGATCATTTACATTATGCAAAGCCAGACCCAGGAGTCCACTGCATGTAAGATTGACAAGGGCAGGCATTTTTGCCTGTTCCCTGATCTCTAGTGCCTAGAACACAGACTTTCACATAGTCGGTGCTAAATAAATATTCACTAAATGAATGAATGGATGGAGGTTGAGGCAAAATGAAACAAATATTTTTAGGTTCTCTCCCGGCTTCCTCAAGAGAAGGAGAGAATGGTCTTGACTTAAGGAGATAAGAAACTGCTCTTGCAGAAGGCAGGAGGAAAGGGTATGGTCATCAGACAGAACTACTCTTAGATAGGAAAGAGGAAACGGCCCTTAGATAGAGGACTACTCTATCTAAGAGTATGGCAGCTGCAGAGGGCGAGACGACAAGACGGGATGCGCTTTCATTCAAAGCTCCAACAGTTCTTTGAATAAACCTAGGACTTAAAGTGATAACTGAACTACAAAGGCATTTTAAAACTAGTGCTAAAAGTCAATGGATTTCAAACAGTGTCTGGCAGTATAAGTTTATTTTATATATATATATATATATATATATATATATATATGTATTAGCAAAATCCAAAGAAACTGTCTGCCCTGAAGGATTCTCTTGGATTTTTTTTTTCCTTCTAAAAAGAAAAATGGATGTTTAGTCAGCAGAGCTAGGGCATTTATAACAACGTCCTTTCTCTAACCATTGATTTGTTTTCATTAGGTAAGTAGTTAGTTTTCTAAAGCTTTTTTCTCCCCTTTTGCTCTTGGCCTCAACAAAATTGGTAGTTCTGGCACTGTCATTAATTCTGTAGTTGCAAAATTCCCTTAGGGAAACACAGTAACTTCAGTTTATTGAAAATACTAAGGGAAGGATAGTTTATTAGGCATTCGGATGATTGGATGTTGAGAAACGTATCATTTAAAGTATCTCTGGTGCAAGGGCACTGTTAAGTGCGTGCATATAAAAACAGAGCATCTGGATTAAAACGGAAATGGCAATGAGATTTACTACCTTCGTTATACAAGACAACCAGGTATTTGGGGACACATGTCTGAGTAAGTTTTTCGTATTTTATCAGCATGTTTGCCAACCTACAGAAAGAGCGTAGGTGCTCCCATCCAATCCTAGAAGCTTAACATTTTTTCTTCCATCTTATATTTTGGTAACAATGGGGGATGATTGGGGAAAATGTCCCATGTCACAACTGTATGAGATTAAATCAGTAACTGACGCAAACATGTCTAAACTGCCAAATCATAAGTAATAGCTCAGCCACAATGAGGACCAAATTAGATCACTCAATACCTATGCAATTTATCATAAATATCACCTAAAATGTCAAGTCCAAGAATTAGATTTATCTAGAAATTAAGAGCTGGGAGGGATTTGGGGGATTAAATCTGATCCATCACTTTTGTGGAAGATGAAATCAAAATGATGATAGTAACACACATTCCCTGTTCTCAGGGAGCTATCACTTTCATGAGAAAAGGATCCCTAAACAGGAAATTATAATCTAGTGTAATGGAGGGCAAATAGGTATAAGCATGGAATATTAGAGGATTACATAGAAATGACATTATGTCTTGCTTTGGGGACTATGTGAGGATCAAAAATAACTTCCCTGAAGAGGTGACTCTGAAGCTAAATCAAGAAAGAGTTGTGCAGGTCACGTGGAGCAGAGCATTTCTGGAAGCGGGGATAGAAATCCCCAAAGGGAAGAAAAACCACATATGTTTTGGGAGATACGAGCAGTCTACTTGGATTGTCAGCACACAGAAATAACGGTAAGATGGAGGATTCTGGGCATCAGGATAAAAAATAAAATATCCATCTAGAGTATGTATGTGTATGTATGGGTGCGTCTATGTATGGATGTGTGAATCAAAAGGTCACGACACAATACTTAGCCAGACTATAAGCAATGCACTCTGTTTTCTATCCCTATTGCTTATGTTTCACCCAAAACATAAAGGTCACGAGACACCACCGTGTCATGATTTACTGTTTGAAAGACACTCATGTGAAGGTTGAAGGGTGATAAGCAAAGGTCAGATCATAATAAGCTGTTTAGATTAGACATTATGGATTGGGGAATGGGGAGTCATGGAAGGCTTTTGAGCAGGGAAATGAAGTATTATTTGGATTTAGAAAGATCATTCTAAACTGTTCCAAAAAGGATTGGAAAGGTTATGGGAAAGAAGGTCAATGTTAGGAGTTTCTTACACTACTATGTATAAAACAGATAACCAACAAGGACCTACCATATAGCACAGGGAACTACTCTCACTATTTTGTAATAACCTATAAGAGAAAAGAATCTGAAAAAGTATATATATATATATATATATATATATATATATATATATATACACACATATATATATATATACACACATATACACACACACAAACATATGTATATAACTGACTACATATATATATATATTCAATATATATAACTGAATCGCTGTGCCATACACCTGAAACTTACACGATATTGTAAATCAACTATACTGCAGTAAAAAATTTTTTTTAAATGTTAGGAGTATCTTGAGGTAATTTAAGCAATTGCTAATAGTAACAAAATCAAGATAGCTGTTTTGAGGATGAAGAAGAACAATTAAGAAGTTGTGGGCTTCCCTGGTGGCGCAGTGGTTGAGAGTCCGCCTGCCAGTGCAGGGGACACGGGTTCGTGCCCCGGTCCGGGAGGATCCCACGTGCCGCGGGGCTGCTGGGCCCGTGAGCCGTGGCCGCTGAGCCTGCGCGTCCGGAGCCTGTGCTCCGCAACGGGAGAGGCCACAACAGTGAGAGGCCCGCGTACCGCAAAAAAAAAAAGACAAGACAAGAAAAGAAGTTGTAATTAACATACATCGTTATTGTTTGGAAGAGGGGATAAATGAGGGAGGAAAGACAGGGTTCAATTCTGAGGAGTCTGTCTTAGGAAATATGTGGCTAGTAATATGATTCACTGAGGAGAAAATTAAGAAGAACGGGCACAAAGAACTGAGAATAATGATTCACTTTGGGGCATTCTGAGTTTTAGATGTGTGTTGAATATCCAAGTAGAGATATCAAGCCAAAAGTTAAATATATGATTCTGAAGAGAAATGAAAAGTCACTGCTGGACAGATGTGGGAACTAGCAGCATACACAAAATAATTGAAGCCATCATTTAAAAAACCCATTTATGAACTGTAAATATTTATAATATTATTTTTCTGACCCTCAAAAATGCATAAAGCACCACTGTCATCTGTGGGTGGTACATCAATATCATTGTTACATACAAATCAGGGACATGAGACTCAGTTTAAATAATGTGCACAGCTGACACTGTGTTGCCAGAACTGAACAATGAACCCGTTTTTTTATGCTGCATCTTTCAAATTTTCTCCATCCTACCAGGATGCCCCTCGCCATCGTGCCACCTGCTTTACTTGAGGTCATTAGAATAAACAAACCTCTTCCTGTCCAAATGATACCTACTTCATCTGCATTTATAAGTCATTATTAGGTTGTTTGCTTTTTGTGTGCAGGAGTCTGAATTAATCATACTCTGTAATTCATTGAACACGATCATCATTCATCCCTAGAAGACCAATCTCTTGTTCTGTGTATTGATCCTCTTTTATCCCCAGTATACTATTTCCATCTCCTACCACTGACTCATTTCCTAATATGTTGGATATTCATTCTTTTTTGTGTATTGTATTATATGCATGCATGTTCATTTTTTCTCTTTTTTTTTTTTGGTTTGTTTTTTTCTCTTTTTTGTTTTCTCTTTTTGTTTTAACTTAGCACTATCGTTTTTAAGAGCTATTGATCGTTTTGTAGCCATGGGTCTAGTTGAGTCTAACCGCTACGTGTACCACTGCATAGAATGCATCAACCACACTGTACGTATCACTTCCCTCTGAGGTCTGCATCTAAGTTGCCTCCAACTTTTTTTTTTACAGCTTGATAGAAATATAGTTGACATGTGACATCATGTAAGTTTAAGGTGTACACTGCGGTGATCGGATACACATATCTATTGCAAAATGATTATCATGATAAGCAGTTATCTCCAACTTCCTGTTACCAAAATCAATCCTGTGACAAATTTCTATTTAAATATTTTCTTTATGGACTTGTATGAGAATTCTCTGAGCTATACATCCTGGATAGAAATGCAAGGACATAATGGTATATAAACACTTAATTTCACTAAATGTTATCAGATTTTTCTTCAGAATGGCACAAAGTTTACGAATTTTATTTAAGAAGCTCTTTCCACCCCTAAGTTCCCAAAATACTCTTCTATTTTTTCTTCTATTAACTGTATAGTTTTACCTCTCATATTTAGTGATTAATCTACCTTGACTGTATATATTTCTAATGTTTTACATAAAGTAAGTTTAAAATAAGCTAGTTTTAATGCCATCCACCAGCCAATCCACCATTCCATACTTGCTCCACTGATTTCCAGTCTCATTGTAATCACATATTAATTTCGCATATCAACATACTCGTCTTCTCTGAAGCATGGCTCCCAAGCCTTAGAAAGCATCATCTACTAGGTTTATTATTTCGTTCAATCAACTTATCTCAATTTTTCATAATTTCACATTTTCCTTATTATGACCCCTCTTTGGAAACGGTGAAAACACCTGATTTTAAACAATAATAAATGATTCAATGCAGTTGTGTCATGCCTCCGTGAACCTTTGAATTTGGCAAAGGCCTCTAAAACTGGACAGAAACAGCACGGGAAGGGAATATGAGAGCTGACACAGAGCTCTGGGCGACAATAACCCCAACTGTTGCACTGATTTAAGGGGTGATTTTCAGCCTACGACTTTCTTCCTGGGTAAAATTAATACTATAACTGCCACCTCCATATCTAGAAAAACTTTCAGATTCAATGACTGATACTTACGGTAAAATAGCATGAGACATCTACTGATATAAAATCTCATGATTTTCAACTTATGAATATAGACATTCTGAACAATTAGCGAAGATGTTTTATGACTCTTCCTTCCCCCTAAAACAAATCCCAGTAAAAATAAACACATGAATTAATTTTTGTACATTGTTACTCGATGTTTTCTTTTATAGAAGTCTACATCTCTCAAAAGAAGCTTTTAAAATTCTAATTTAACTAACAAGATGTCCCTGAGCTATGGATAAACTTTCAAAGCAGAGTTTTAAATATTATGCTATTAATGGATTCACTGTCCTAAAACTCTTCCGGACCAACAGGAAACATTGAACCTTCCCTTCCTTCTCCTCTCACCACCAGCGGCCCCAGCAGTTGCTAGTTCTCTTGAGTATCTGTTTGTAAACACTAGTATAACGGCTGTTAATTCTCAAATACTTGCAGAAGCCTATGCAAATTTATTCCAGATGAGGGCGGCCAATAGCTACTTCTAATGCTTCTGTTCTCTGTTATCATGCTGCCCACCTCAGCTCTAAGTAACAATTTGAACTTTACATTTGCCAAATGATGCTAGAAACATCTGTTGACTGATTTCCCCCAAAATAGCGCTGGGTGTCCAACCTTAGTCACCCCTCGTCCAAAAGGTCAGCCCATTTCCGCTTCCGCTAATTGCCACATTGTCTCTCCCTGTCGGCATCATTTCAAGACAAATTATCCCTTCCCCTGCTCTCTTTATCATAATCCTTTGAGTAATTTTCATCCAGTTTTTGAATCCTTTAACGTGATTGATAGTATTCATTTGAAGAGGAGTCTCATCTCCTTTTTTTATATTTCTCAATACGTCAGTTTTAGGAAAGCAAATGTAAAAGATGACATGAGCTGATTAACTTCCCACTTCTGTTACCTCTTTACAAACATTTATGCATTATTTTTCTTAGAGAAATTCTATCACATGATAATTAATTCGAAACCATTCTCATTTTCTCTGTTTCATATCCTTACTAGAACAGTCTTGAGTTAATATTTCCCCCAGCCAAACTTCAAATCTATCAAAATATTTATAAGTCATTATTAATATAATAAGAGTTATCTTCCTCTGAATGATTTTTTCTTAGCATCATTCCTTTGGAAACATTAAGAGTTTTTCATTTCTATCCTTTTCATGGTGCATGTTTTGGTTTCCTTAAGCCTTAAGCACAGTTATGTCTGAAAGCCACAGCACTCTAAAATGCTGAAAACAGAGTAAGCCAAAAAACAGCAGAGGAAAGGCAGAAAAACAGATCTGCTTCTCAGCATCCTAAACAAATTCACTGATCTTCAGAAGGCATGGTATTGAGCAGATAAGGATTAAAGGGTTTGGGTTGCATTTGTTACAAGTAAAGACAGGGCCCTGACTACTGTAATTAATGTCAACATCCAAAAGAAAGAAGCAGCAAGTTATTTGAGAGACTGATTCAGCATTTTAGTTGTTATGTCTCCAGTAAGGTGGGGGGGGGGGGGGGGGGGGAAGGAAGGAAACTAAGTAATTAACTCTTGCAGAAAAGGAACAAATGACTCAGATGATTATAAAGGGAATATTTAGGAAGGAGGGTCACAGGAACTCTGACAAAAACACTTGGAAGAAAGGAGAAGAAGTGGAAAAAGAGAAGGAGAAAAATGGAAAAGGCAGAGTGTAACAGAGGGAGGGAAGAGGAGAATGAAAAGGAGGAAGAGAGAGAGGTGAAAAGAGAAACAATAATGCAGGGTCGAAAAGCGTATTCTTGGAACCGGAACCGCTGAGCAAATCACACAGTCTTGATCGCCAGACAAATTTTCGGCACAGGTCCTATGAGAGGAGTCTTAATTAAACATACTCAGTCACATTCTAAACATACATCATTGACTGTGTGTGTGTGTGTGTGTGAGGGAGGGAGGGGGAGGGAGGGGGAGGGAGGGAGAGGGAGGGAGAGGGAGGGAGGGAGGGAGGGGGATGGGACAGGGGAGACGTCAAGACAGATGCAGCTCACAAATTCTATCATACAATTCCATTTCTCAAGAATTTAATCGGAGTGTAATATCTGAATGCTTAAGGGATTTATCTTATTAAAATAATCACTAGCACTATGACCTTGACACAATGCTTGATCTCTTTAAATTTCAATGTCTTCACCTATAAAATGGGGATTATTATGACATCTTGGAATTTTTGTGAGGCTGAAATTAGCGAACATATGTAAGTAATTGAGAACAGGGCCTGACACACAGTGAGCGCTTTATCAGTGTTAGCTAGAATTAGTAGTAGAGCTAGAAGCTGTGGATGAACTGGGGCTTAGAACTGATTAATATTCTTCCCAGAGAATCGAGAGAATGATGTATACAAGAAGGATCCAAGAAGAGCAGTCAGGGGATAAGGATTAGAGTTGGAACTTTCCACTATATGGGTGTGTGACCCTTTAATTTAATTACCCCGAGCCTGGCTTTCGTCATTTCTGACAAGAATGCATTGGGCTGATGTATACCGAAGTTCTTCAGATACTAATCTTCAATGGTAGCTTTTATCTGTGATTTAAGTTGTCCTGGGCTCCACTGTGTAGAAAATCTATCATGAAAGCGACTGCTCAGCCACTTTCACGCACTCCTCTTGTGATCACGCCAAATTATTTCTTACCATGATCACTGCGCCAAAGCCTTTTGAAGAGGGTCGTGCCTAGACAAGGTATGAAGAGAACTCAGATATTCCCACTGAAGTTATGGGCCAAGTGTTCCCAGGAATCGCCACCTCATACTCTCAGTCCCCCTTGGGGTGCATCCATTATAAGATTCTGAACAAGTTTTCAGAAGAGCTAATAATTGAGTATCTTTTTCCAAGTGCCTTAGATGCGTCTGACCTGATTTAAAATTCGATTGTCTTGGGGTTTGGGCGAGCTCTCTGAAGTCACCAAGTTGTACGTGCCAACCCCTTTTATCCATACATCACTCTGTCTGAGGCTATGAAGTCTGTGCCATATCTCAGGAGTTCCATTCTGGTGTTCCAAATTACTTGTTAAAAAGGAGGAAAACCAAAATGAATCCTATATCTAATCCTTCGAGTTAGCTTCAAATAGAAAGCTATGGGTAGATAGGTGATATTAAAAAGCCCATCTGTAAGGCTAGAAAAAAGGAAATGACTAGATCTAAAATTATACCATTGGTGCAAAAAGTCAGCTTGACAATAATTTTTAGTGACAGCGTTTATTGATGAAATCTAGCGGTACCAAAATCATGGAGAGAAAATTTAAGTGAAACTTTGAAAAAAAAATAGAACAAACTACTACAATCCTGGAGTGGTGCTAGAGATTTGACTACCATGATCTTAGAGGCCACCCGATATCTAATTATATGAAATTCCCATACTTAAGTTTAAAGGTCATAGTTTGATCTCACTCCTATATATACACACAGACATATATATGTATATATAATTTATGTGTGTATATATATATATATATATATATATATATATGCCTTATTTTAACTAGGCTTTCCAATACATATTTCCCATTGGACCTGAGTTGAGAAACAAAAATTTTTAATAACACTATATAGAGCTATGACTAGAAACATATTTTCCAGCCCTCATTTCCCTGAGTTGTTCACAAATGGGTAACATTACTAAGTTTTTCTTATTAACTTTTAATATTACAACCCTAGATTATATTCCCATGAACTTCACAAATATATTGTATTTGTTTTCTTGATATTACACACTGAAATTCAGCATGAGTTATCACTTAATTTTTCACTTTGCCCTTGTTCACTCTTTTACTCTTTTCCTCCATCGGTACTTCAAACTATGAAGATGCATATATTGATTCCTTAATACTTATATAAGTTTCTGGGAACCTTTATACATCAGACATCTTAGCCTTCTCTATGTTCTTTTCTTGACTAAGTCTGAAATTTGCTTCACCATCTCTTAAACTTCTAAAGCTTAATAAAGTAGAAAACAGTTTTATGAACTCACTGTACCCCTTCAAGATAATCAATATTAGGAAGTATATTTAACTGTCAGTAAATAACTTCCAGATAATAATCAGCACAATGGCTCGTTCATCAGTGTAAAAAAAAACATCTAGAGGAGGAAAAAAGAACATCTAAAGCACCTGAGATTCTGCTCCTGAAACTTTTTTTTTTTTTTTCCCCAACACATACCCCTTAGTTGGGCTTAGCTGTGGAGGGTTTGTTTGCTTTATAACAAAACACTGACACCATTACAAGAAATGTGGTTCATTCTGTCAGCTATTTCTCAGCATAATGGCTGCACAGATGACAAAGAATTGCTCACGCTATTAACATCATGGTTTATTATCATCCTTTGATGGGGGAGCTTCTACCACATTAAAAGAGTAATAAAGCTATTTTTTCCCAAAGAATAGTATCAGAGTTTGGGGAAAACATTTACTTAGCAAGCCTATATTGACACTACTTATATACCAAATATAGGTCAAAATGATAAACCAAATGTTTTAAATGAAGTTAATCAGAAAAATATGTTTGGTCACAAGGAGAGCTGAGCAAATGCACACAGCTAGTCCCAAGCTACTCTAAGCGCGTATATCACTGACTGTGGCATAGCAGCATCCTGTTTTGGTCTTAAGGATCACAATTTTCCCTTTATTAGATTTAACAGCAAAAATATTCGCTTTCTTCTCTTTCCAAAGCAAGTCATAAAAAGTCCATTATATTTTATATTCTCTCTTCTTTAGAGCACTCGAATTATGAAAAATTAAACTCTTCCTTATCAAAATTGTATGTCACCGTGTAGATCACAGGAAAAGGACAGAAAATAGAAGAAAAATCACACAATGAAGTTCATGAAAAATGACTATAGGCCTTATCTTATAGCTCACTGTCAAAGAAGCACTTCTTTGTCAACTTAGTTTCACTAAAACTCGGATCTAAATTTTATTCACGTTCAAAAGGAAGTTCTTTAAAGAAAGACTTATTGGATGCTTACTCTATCCTGCAAAGTACTGTTAGTACTACACAGACACAGACATGCACATAATATCTCAATTCATCCTCAGAAAAATATTATTCAATTGTAATCTCCAGCCATTTTCTTATCCTTTTATTTTATTTTTACATCTTAGAAGTGACAACTGAAGCTCAGAGTTGTCAAGCAACTTCCCCAAAGATACACAGCTCGGAAGTGAAGAAAATCGAATACAAATGCAGCTCTAATTGCAAAGCATTTGTTCTTTCTATTATATCACACTGCCTCCATAAGCTCCCTAACTAGCTGTAGTCTAACGGGTTGCCTTCAAATTGCTTAGTTTCTATTTCCAATTTAATTTTTGCACTATCACTATTGTACTTGCTTCCTCCCTTCCCCCTCCCTAAACTCCTGGCTTACACTATGCCTTCATGGGCTAAAAAAAGATCCTTCCAAAACATATTCCTAGAGTAACTACTCTGTCCTCAACACTGCATTGGGACATTAGGATAGAGTAAGACATGATTCATGGAACCCCAGTAGGGAAAAGGGTAAACGGAGAAACAAACACACAGTAATAATCATATCCTAACCAACCTCTAATTAATATATGAATATCTATGTGTCAAACACTGTGATAAGTACTTACATGTAAAACTGCTAATTCTAACAACATCCGTCTAGGTCAGACTCAATATTCCCAACTTACCAGTGAGGCAACCATGGTTTTGGAAGCTAAATAACTTTTCCCAAGAAAAGAGTTTGTAAGAGACAGAACTCATATTTAAATGCATGCTCTTAAGGAAATCTCAGATTAAGGTGATTATCTTCTTTTCCCATCTCGAAGACACCCACCTCCCCACCCCATACACACACCCCGCAAAAAAAAAAAAAAAAAAAAAGTAATTCTTCCAACTTGAATATATTAAAAATGTCTGGGGAATGGAACTGATATATTCAAATGCCCCATTTGAATATTTATTAATATGATAATGCATAAGTATATGTAAAATCCCCTAACGTAAAACAACATATTAATTAAGAAATATAGCATTTCTTTTTATTATCACATTTTGGGAAGCAATTTCTACTGTGACACTGTGGTATCAGTATCGTCTCTTCCCTGGAGCCAGCTTTCAGGCATCAAATACAGCTTCCAGAACACTCTGTTGTTACTTTCACCAAGATTATTTGCGCGTTAACCGCTTCTCACTCCATCTATAATGCTGTCACTGATAATTGTATCGCAACCCAGAAGCACCAATTCTCATAACTGTAGGGCTGCTGTTTTCTTTGTATTCATCCTGTAAATGGGTATTTGGTGGTATGCAGCAAAGGAACGCTGATTTTTAGCATTCCTTAAAAGTCTTATTTACAATTTTGAATATCTGCAGTTACCAAATTTTGAACACAGGAAGTCCAAAGGAAGAGGCATGAAATAGACACAACAACAGAAGTAGTAGTCTTGGGATACACTTAGAACACAGAAAACTTCTTAGCCTTGTTATATACTGATAAAAATACAAGTGAGGGCTTCCCTGGTGGTGCAACGGTTAAGAATCCACCTGCCAATGCAGGGGACATGGGTTCGAGCCCTGGTCCGGGAAGATCCCATATGCCACGGAGCAACTGAGCCCATGCACCACAACTACTGAGCCCGCACTCTAGAGCCCATGAGCCACAACTTCTGAGCCCGTGTGCCACAACTACTGAAGCCCGTGCACCTAGAGCCTGTGCTCTGCCACAAGAGAAGCCACTGCAATGAGAAGCCCGCACACTGCAACAACGAGTAGCCCCCACTCACCGCAACTAGAGAAAGCCCGCGTGCAGCAACAAAGACCCAATGCAGCCAAAAATAAATAAATAAAATAAATTTTTAAAAAATACAAGTGAAAGGATTAATATAAATTAATCAATCACCCAACTGGAAAGGTGAGAAAAAAGAAAAAAAAAAAAAAGAAATGGAAAGAAAGTAGAAAGAAAATAATAAAGATAAAAGCAAAATTCAATTAGGTTGAAAACAGAAAGATAGTGGAAGAAATAAGCTTTTTTAAAAAAAGCTACAGATTAACCACTAGTTAACCTAATCAAGAAGATAAAGCACAAAATACACAAAATAAGAAATGGCATGGGTAAAAAAACCACTAAAAGATTACATTTTAAAAATTGTGCTGGATTTCTCCCATTTACCCCTCCCTACTTTCTCTTCCCTGCCCTGGGCAGAGGGAGGGCTGACTCATAAACATTGCAAGCTTTCTTGTCCCCTGGTTCCCATCTGGTTTTGGGTAAATGGAAAATCAGAGAATGGTAAGGAAATGCAAGTGGGATATTTATTCCCTCTAAGAACCCTCCAACTAGGCTACTTTGGACTGGCTGCACGCCTCTCCAAAAGCTATAGCTCCTGCCAGGTGGCCCTCACTATAAAACCACCCCCTGTGGGTTCCAGTAATCATGCCTTCTCTTTACCCCATCCCTGGATTGGTGAGAGCTCCCCATTGTTACAAGCCCAGAGTTCTCTAACATTCCTCTTTGATTTCCTTAAACTTTGCCCACATATTTGTACACTGCCCTTTAATTTAACTTTCCTCAAAATGCCCAGGTTAACTATACCATCTGTTTCTTGCCAGGATTCTAACTGATCGAAAAATCCCATATTCTTTGCAAATATATCAGAAAAATGTAGGTTTAATTTTTAAAAAATATAATTTACTAAAATTAATCTTAATAGAGAAAGTTTAAGTAGACCAACAAATGTAGAAGAAATAGAGAAAGTTATCAAATAACTCCCCCCACCAAAAAGACCAAGCCCAGATACAAGGGAGCACAGCCAGCTCAGCAAAGAACAAAGAGACACAATGCCACTTAACGGTTTCAAAGCATAGAAAAAGAAGGGACACTTACGAAGTGTTTTTATGAACGGAATATAACATTGATACCAAAACTTAAGAGAAAGTGGACAATAATGAAACATATAGCCCAGTGTCACTTATGACTATCAAAGCAAAATTCCAAAATAAAATATTAGCAAACAGAATTAAGACACTAAAAAATAGTATATCATAGACAAGTAAGGTTTTTTCAGAACGTGTAACTTATTAAAACAGCCCACTGTATTAATAGGGCTCAGGAGAAAGATCATGTGATGAACTTCACAGATGCTAAAAAGGTACTCAACAATACCATATTCAGCATCCATTTATGATGAAAAGAAAAGCTCAGTGATTATTTTTCTAAATCTGATTACATACATGAAGGGACCAAAGCCAGGATTTTATTTAATAAAGAAATACTATGAGTATGAATGCTATAAGGAATAAGGCAAAGACACCCACATTCCCTCTACTAATTACACTTTATTTGAGAAACTTACACTTTATTTGTTAGAAACTTCTACACAGCAAAGGAAACAAATAACAGAGTATAAAGGCAACCTACAGTATGGGAGAAAATATTTTCGAACTATGTATCTGATAAGGGGTTAATGTCCAAACTGTACAAGGAACTCATAAAACTCAATAGTGAAAAAACAAGTAACTCAATAAAAAAAATGGACAAAGGACTTGAATAGACATTTCTCAAATGGCCCACAGGTACATGAAAAGATGTTCAACATCACTAACCATCAGGGAAATGCAAAT
Organism: Phocoena sinus; assembly: GCF_008692025.1. Taxonomy (NCBI): domain Eukaryota; kingdom Metazoa; phylum Chordata; class Mammalia; order Artiodactyla; family Phocoenidae; genus Phocoena; species Phocoena sinus. The sequence goes on along the minus strand of NC_045784.1, from coordinate 22,182,923 downwards.
CAAAACCACAATGAGTTGTCACCACAAACCTGATAGGATGGCTATTATCGAAAAGACAAACGGTAACAAGTAGAGTTAGGGATGGCAAGTGAATGGAAAAAGAGAACCCTTGTGCACTGTCACTGGGAATGTAAACTGGTACAGATATTATGGAAAACAGTATGCAGATTCCTCAAAAAATTAAAAATAGAACTACAATATGATCCAGCAATCCCACTTCTGGGTATATATCCAAAGGAAATGAAAACAGGATATCAAAAAGATATATGCACTCCCTTGTTTAATGCAACATTATTCACAATAGCCAAGATATGGAATCAACCTTAACGCCTATCAACAGATAAGTGAATTAAGAAGATGTGGTTAATATCTACGATGGAATATTATTCAGCCATGAAAAGGAAGAAAATCCTGCCATTTGCAACAACATGGACGGACCTTGAGGACAGTGAGATAAGTCACACAGAGAAAGACAAATACTATATGATCTCACTTATATGTGGGTCTAAACAAGCTGAACTCAAACAGAGAGAGTAGAATGGTGGTTACCAGGGGTTGGGGTAGGGGGGATAGGATGGATGTTGTTTAAGGGTACAAACTTACAACTAGTAGACAAACAAGTCCTGGAGATCTGATGCACAGTATGGTGAATTCAGACAACAATACTGTATTATAATCATCAAACTTGCTAAGAGACTAGATCCTAATTACTCCCACCACAAAAAAGAAATGATAATTATGTGACATGATAGAGGTTTTAACTATCATTACAATGGCAATCATATTACAGCATATAAATGTATCAAATCAAAAAAATTTTTACTTTTAAATAAATTTCCAAAGGCAGGAAAGAGAGGGGAAAATACTAGGAAATTCCATGAAAGTTCAGACTTCTAAGGCTATTCTAACAGAATAGGAAGAGCAAATCTAGAGTTTGGGTTAAGAACGAAAGGCAGTTATCACCAGAATTTCCCATTGGATTTATCACTAAGGAGCTGAGCAGACACATCAATAAAATGTAAACTAAATCGTGGGTGAGTCCTTTTTCCTTAAAAATAAATGATGAACAATTAGACTCGTCTGACGTTTTAGAATAGCTGGATGTTAGATTACTTGGCTGCTAATACTGAAAGAATATAGTCATAGCATCAAAGAGATGAAAAACATTTACAAAAAATAAACTATAGGGCTTCCCTGGTGGCGCAGTGATTGAGAGTCCGCCTGCCGATGCAGGGGTCACGGGTTCGTGCCCCGGTCTGGGAAGATCCCACATGCCGCGGAGCGGCTGGGCCCATGAGCCACGGCCGCTGAGCCTGCGCGTCCGGAGCCTGTGCTCCGCAACGGGAGAGGCCTCAACAGTGAGAGTCCCGCGTACCGGAAATAAATAAATACACAAACAAACAAACTAGGGCCAAAAAAGGAGTTATGAAATCCCACTAATATTTTTTGGAACAGTTACAGGACTTTCGGAATGATCAGCAACGTCTGGGTTTATGTTCAAAAGAATTCAAAGGAGGATCTCAAAGAGATCTTTACACGCCTGTGTCCAATGCAGCATTGTTCACAATAGCCAAGAGATGGAAGCAACCCGATGTCCATCACAGGATGAATAAAGAAAATGTGGTACATACATCAAGGGAATGTTATTCAACCTTAAGAAAGAAGGAAATCCCATCTCATGCTACAACATGGATGAACTTTGAAGGCATCATGCTAAGTGAAATAAAGAAACAGGTCAGTCTCAAAAAGACAAAAACTGTAATTCCACTCTTGTGAGGTACCTGAAGTAATCAAACTCATAGAAACAAAAAGTAGAAGGGTGGTTACCAGGGGCTGGGGGAGGGGGAAATGAGGAGTTGCTGCTTCATGGGGATAGAGTTTCGGTTTTGCAAGATGAGAAACTTCCAGAGATCTGGTGCACAATGTGAATATACTTAACGCTACTGAACTGTACCCTTCAAGATGGTTAAGATGGTATATTGTATGTTATGTGGGGGGTTTTACTCTATTTCTTTTAAAAAGATCAGCCATGGATTAGCTTCACCACAGTTACTATCGTGATTAAAAATAAGGACTTTATGATTGATCAAAACTGGATCTGAACCGGGGCTCTACTGCGATCTAGTATTGTGACCTTGAAAACATGACCCAAACTTTCTGTGCTATGATACTATCTATAAAATGGAGGCATATAACAGCCCCGACTCGCAAGACAGATTGCCCAGATTTCACTTCCATCTCTGCCACTTACTTTTTTGTAATTTTGTGAAATTCACTTAGCTTCTCTAAGCTTCCGTTTTCTAACATGTAAAATGTGGGTAATAACGTGATATTTGCTTTGCGAGGATCAAGTGAGATAATGTATTAGTAGCATACCACAGTGTGTCGGGCACATCATATTCATTAATTAAACAAATATTTATTGAACGCCCAATGTGTGCCAGGCACTGTTCCAGTGCTGAGCATGAAGCAGCTTCCATTATGTCACAGACTTCCATTATGTGACTTCCATTATGTCACATAGCTTAACAAAGGAATAAAGAATATATCAGTAAAGCCGACATTGATAAATGCTTTGGGGAAATGAAATGCAAGGTAAGGATAAAAGGAACGAGCAGCTGGTGGTAGCAGAGTGTGGCTGCTTTAAGCAGGTTGACCGAGGCAGGCAGCCCTCTCTGCAGAGTCCCGAATAAAGAGAGGGAATGAAGCATACATATTCCTTGCAGCTGTGCAAAGGGCCTGAGGCTGAAGCAGGCTTGGCAAGATCCAGGAACAGGAGGGGGGGCCATGTGACAGCAGCAGTGAGTGGGGGAAAGAGTGGCAGGAGAGGAAGTTTAAGGAGTAACAGGGACAGATCCCTTAGGATCTCGAAGTTCGTTGTAAGGACTATGACGCTGATGCTGAGTGAGACGCAGAGCTATAGAAGGTTTTTGAGCAGAGGAGTAACATAAACTGACATATGTTTAAAAAAAAATCATTCTGGCTGCTGGGTTGAGAATAGGTCTCAGGAGCCATTGGTAGTGGCAGGGACTTGATTTAAAAAAAAAGAAAATAACAGTAGCTGTCCTCAATACTATATTTTGCCCTATTATTATTATGTCTTAGCATTACTGTACAACAGGCCTGAAATGCCCAATAACACCATGTTGAAAGTTCCACCTTGCACAGAAGATCACAGGTAGTAAATGCAGAGCCAACGTGGACGGAAAAACTGGCCAGTGCTGTAAGGACGTTCTTTGCACTGGGGGTGGAATCTGCGTGCTTCTCCTCCAGGTAGAAATGGAAATTATACACAATAAACACAGGCTGCATGAAAGCACTGACCTGGCATTCTGACCTGGAATTCTGAGCTAAGAGACTTCTACCTTCAAAGGCAGAAAACAGGCAGTGGGAGCTGATCTGCACCTCCTGGGGGGCTTATTTTCCCTCTTCCAACTGAGATACGACAGGTTCAAAGACGCACCGGTGAACCGGTGGTAATCTAGTCTAGTATGTGCCTTAAGAAAATTGTTTACCTTCTCAGTTTCTCTTGAGCTACAAATGAAAAGCATTACAGATTTTCAGTCCTGATGAATAAATTACAAAGGCACACAACTAAACACTCTAGCTGTATTTCCCCAATTTTTTAAAACTCAAACTTGTCAGGTAATCAACTACTAATGAATAACCTATGTATTCCTTCTAACTCAGAGTGACAGCCAGAGTCTGTACAGCGTTCTCTGAGGCACTACGTGATCCTTCCACTTTCTACCCGGGTTTTTTTCCAACAGCATCTCCTACTTCTCTTCCTCTCCGTCCCTCGGCTCCAGCCCTGTTGGCCTCCTTCCTGTTGTCCAAACACACGTGTAAGTAGGTTGAATGGTCGGCCTCAAAAAGATGCGCCCCAGACTTCCCTGGTGGTGCAGTGGTTAAGAATCCGCCTGCCAATGCAGGGGACGCGGGTTCGATCCCTGGTCCAGGAAGATCCCACATGCCGCAGAGCAACTAAGCCCGTGCGCCACAACTACTGAGCCTGCGCTCTAGAGCCCGTGAGCCACAACTACTGAGCCCGTGTGCCACAACTACTGAAGCCCACGTGCCTAGAGCCCGTGCTCCGCAACGAGAAGCCACCGCAATGAGAAGTCCGCAAACCGCAACGAGTAGCCCCCACTCACCGCGACTAGAGAAAGCGCGTGCAGCAACGAAGACCCAACACAGCCAAAAAGAAATTAATAATTAAAAAAAAAAAAAAGATGTGTCCCGTGACCTGTAAATACAACCTTATTGGGGGGTGGGGGGAAGTCCTTTGCGGATATAATGAAGGTAATGATCTTGAGGTGAGATCATTCTGGATAATACAGGTGGACCCTAAATCCAATGATATGTCCTTATAAATAACAGAAGAGGAGGAGACACAGATATACAGACGGGAAGGCCAAGTCAGAGACACAGAGAAGGTCATGTGAAGACAAAGGCAAAGGTTAGATTGATGCAACCACAAGCAACAAATACCTTGGACCACCAGAAGCTGGAAGAGGCCGGGAAGGATTCTCTTATGGAGCCTTCAGATAGCATGTGGCCTTGCTGACATCTTGATTTCAGACTTTCGGCCTCCAGAACTGTGACAGAATAAGTTTCTCTTGTTTTATCCCACCCTGTTTCTGGTAATTTGTTACAGCAGCCCTAGGAAACCAATACAACCCAGAAACTCTCCTGTCTCAGGGCCTTTGCACTTGCTCTTTCCTCTGCCTTGATCAATCAATCTCTTCAGATATTTGCCTGTCTCCAACAATTCCTTTAACTCTTTGCTCAAACATCACCTTCTCAGCAAGGTCTTCTCTGATCACTCTATTTAAAATTGCAACTTGCCTGATACTCTCTATCCCCCTTCCTAGCATTATTTTTTCAAAACTACCTCTTATTATATAATTTGCTACTTGAATTTTTATTACCTGTTGTATTAGCTTCCCAGGGCTGCCATAACAAATTACCACAACCTGGGCGGCTTATAACAATAGAAATTTACTTTCCCCTCCGTGTTGGTATCTGTGTCCAAATTTCCCTCTTCTTGTAAGGACATTAGTCATTGGCCTGGGGACCACCTTAATCCAGTACTACCTAATTTTAACTTGATTACATCTACTAAGAACCCATTTCCAAATAAGGTCACATTCACAGATACTGGAGGTTAGGACTAAAACATGCCTCCCTCCACTATCTTGTAGGTTCCATCAAAGCAGGGATCCTTGACTATGTAGAACCTAGAGCAGTGCTGGCCATGAAATAGACACTAAATAAGTATTTGTTTAAAGAACGAGTGAATGACTGGACACTATGAGACCAGGATGTCTAGTGAGATACCATCAAATTCATTGGATGTAGATTAAAATGTATCAAATTTTTAGGAAAAAAAAAAAGATGTGCCATGATGTGAACATCAATATCCATAAAAATATCCAGTATATTGAGTAATCATGGAATTAAGATATTTTAAAAGCCTACCTTCCTGAAGCATTCAGTGTCACTCATTTGTTTGCAAGCCTCTTATTTTAGGTAGAAATCACTTTTTGTCTTGATTTCATGTCACTAGTAAACATTTAGTCCCTATTTCCCTCCATTCTACTTCTTTACAGCCTCAAATGAAAGGAGAACAGGGGAAGAATATTACAATACTAGTTAATAGGATTTGATCCATTGGTAAAACATCTAGCACCTAAACAGCTGAATACCAAATTTTACATTTCAACATGAGGTTTCCAGGAATAAAAGAATGTTCAATCTCTGACATTTATTGACTACTTCATAGTATTAAGGTAGTTTTTTAAAAGAACTCTTTAAAAGGTAAATAATTTAAGGCAAGAGCTCAAGTTTCTATGAATGACAGTGTATACAGTTTATTCATTAAGTGAAACCATCGGTGACATCATCATTCACAGCAGAATCACCTATAAGGGAAAACAATCTGAAAAATAATATATATATATATATGTATGTATGTAACTGAATCACTTTGTTGTATACCTGAAACTAACACAACACTGTAAATTAACTACAATTAAAAAAAAAAGTAGAATCACTTAAGACAGCCGCTGTGGGGCATCTGTGTGTCTAGTATCAGACACCACTGCTGTCCTCTTAAAAAGAGTAACTGTTCAAGTCAGTCACCAAGTGAGTCCTGACTGTGACAACAGAGCACCACAGAGGGTCTCTACCCCTTTTGCCTCAACCCAATTCTTTTAATGAGTGAGCTGTGATTTCTTCTATAAAACTAAACTCAACATAAGGAGGAAAAGTAAGGTAGTAGGTATTCTCAAATGCCATCTTTTAAATATATTTTTGTCAATATGGATGCTTGGTGTATTATTTTGAAACGCTAAAATATCCACCGAGGCTTTCTGCATCCTATTTTACTAGGCTCTTTTGCTGAAGAAGAAGAAGAAGAAGAAGAAGAAGAAGAAGAAGAAGAAGAAGAAGAAGAAGAAGAAGAAGAAGCAGCAGCAGCGCCATCTTCTGGAATAAATGGAATAGGACATAATTACGGTGTTTGTAAAAGCCAGAGTCCTGAGGAAAAATAGATCATCCACGTGCAAGCAGCAAAATGAAAAGTCTGCAAATAAATCTGAGCTGTTAATCGTCAAAGAAGAAATTAACATGGAGTCAATTGCTGACATCAATGAACAACTGCATAAGGGCAGCAAACCTCTCTTCCAGCAGCAAGATTACGTGGGTAGCTCATGCCATTGTGGAATTTTTTAATGTATAAGATACATACAAAAATGAGACAGAACTAGAGGAAAAAATGTGTGCCACGAATTTACTGAAGGAAAGTGAATCATAAGATCCCAGTAGTTTCAAACCACTTTGCTATGGGGAAGTGGGAGAGATGAACAAAATTTTTTAAAATATTCTTCCTGACTACCAGGTACATGTAATATAAAATGGAATGAAGTAGCTGACAAAAGAATATTACTACAGCAGACCAAACAGAGAGTCACTAAACGGTAGGGCAGAGTTCCATCTGGGATATGTTAGTCAGGGGCGCTGAAGCCATCCCTGGGAAATTTATGTTATGAAGAAAGACGCAATCATTTCTGAGACAGTGTTACACATGGCTAAATGGAATACTTGGATTTGGAGATGGGAGAGGAATCTCCGGGGTGGGACAAATGTTGTGAAGCCCCCTTATAGGACATGGTCACTGGGGGTAGGCGAGAATTCTGAGATGCTAGTCCAAGATTCCCGGCCGCTGATGTACGCACACCTTCACCCAGTTACTCCAGCAAACACTAATCTAGGCACTGCTGGAAAGGAATTTTGTAATGAGTTGATCTTAAGATACAGCAAGTGGGCTTCCCTGGTGGCACAGTGGTTGAGAGTCCGCCTGCCGATGCAGGGGACATGGGTTCGTGCCCCGGTCCGGGAGGATCCCACATGCCGCGGAGCGGCTAGGCCCGTGAGCCATGGCCGCTGAGCCTGCGAGTCCGGAGCCTGTGCTCCGCAACGGGAGAGGCCACAACAGTGAGAGGCCCGCATACCGCAAAAAAAAAAAAAAAGAAAAGAAAAAAAGAAAAAGATACAGCAAGCAAGGTATTCCCTGGTGATCCAGTGGTTAAGATTCCACGCTTTCACTGCTGAGGGCCCAGGTTCAGTCCCTGGTTGGGGAACTAAGATCCTGCAAGCTGCACGTGGTGCGGCCAAAAAAGAAGATACAGAGAGCATCGAAGTGGATCTGACTTAATCACACGAGCCCTTTAAAAGCAGAGTTTTCTTTGGCTGGGTGCAGAGGAGGAAGTCAGAGATCTGAGGTGCTGTTGCTGGCTTGAGGATGAAGGGGGCCACGTGTCAAGGAATGAAGGTGGCCTCGAGAGCAGAGTGGCCTCTGTTGACAGCCGGCACGAGGATGGGGACCTCAGTTCTACAATTGAGTGGAACTGAATCCTCTGCCAGTAACAAGAACACACTCGGAAGTGGATTTTCCCTCAGAGTCTCCAAATAACACAGCCTGGTGGATACCCAGATTTCAGCCCGTGATACCCTAAGCTGAGAACTCAGCCATGCCATGCTGGACCCAGACCATTGTAAGGCAATAAATGAGGGCTGTTTCAAACCACTAAGTCTGTGCCAATTTATTATTTAGCAATAGAAAAGTAAGAGTCAGGTAAGCACAGATACATTTTAAATTGCTTTCTAGAAGCGTAGTTCCTGTAACCATCCAGCTTTTCCATTTGCTGAGGGGGTCATCCAATTTGCTCTTTCCTCCTACAATGCTCAGTCTCACCTTTAAATAAATATTTTAGGGCATATTAAAAGATGAATGCCTTGGGACTTCCCTGGCGGTCCAGTGGTTAAGACTCCACTCTTCCACTGTAGGTGGCATGGGTTCGATCCCTGGTCGGGGAACTAAGATCCTGCATGCCAGGGGGCAAGGCCAAAAAAAAAAGATGAATGCTTTGTCAAGCACCAAATTATCAGCGTTCTCAGTGTGCCTACATCATGAACTCACACTCAGGTGCCTTCATGTCTGCCAGTAACCAGGAGTGAAAATCAAAACATTGAACAGCGGATACCGCATGGGTGTGGGACCAACCACTCGGCCGCCCAATCTATCAGAAAGGCTGCAAGCCGGTTACCGTCCTGGCACCGGCCAACTATCTCTCTGCCAAAAACTGTGTCCCTGGAGGGAAACAGATAAGAAGAAAGGTAGGGATGTGGTAGAGTATCTTGGGAGGCAGGAAAGAAGAGAGTTTTTCAAAGCTTTTCTAAGAGTCACCCCTCCTTGGCTTCTTGGAGGCACAGTTCTCACTCTCGGCAAGTTCAGCCTTAGGATTGCCAGATATAGATCAGCAGAATAACGTGGCATTGAGTTCACCTTGAATTTCAGATAAACAACGGAGAATTATGTAGTACAGGTATGTCCAAAACATGGCATGGACCCCATAGAAACCAGTTTACCGCCAGCCAATCACCAAATAGCACATGAGACACATTTAGACAGGAACAATTATTGTTTAGCTGAAACTCACACTGAACTGAGCAGCCTGTAATTTGTTGGGCAACTCTATCATCTTGGTCTTCTCTTCCTCCCCACACAGGTCATTTTTTACTTAAAACAGATGTAAGTTTCAGGTCCTTCTCTCTTCCAAGGTATATTACAGTAACAACCCAAGTCTTCACCATCCACGTACCTGGGCACTCTAACTTTGCAGATCATCCTCTTAAAAGAGTCTATTTCCCCACCCCTTGACTTTGACTTCAGCCGTGTTACTTGCTTCGACCGAGAGAACAGGGCAGACGTGACAGTGTGCCATTTCCCAGCTTGAGCACTGAGAAACCCTGTGGGTGTTTCTCCTGTCCACTTGCACCTCAGCATCACTATATGACTCCCAGAAGACTCCCAGAAGGAGGATGCAGCTACCCTCTCTGAGCCCAGGCTAGACCAGTTGACTCGCAGCCAATCCCCAGACTCACGAGCAAAATCAATGCATACTGGTGGGGATATTTCTCGGTTGCTTGTTATATGGCACTGCTGTTATCACAGTAACTCATACTTCCCTTCCCACTTCATGGTTAAGGTGTGTTAAAAGAGAAGTTCAATAATCACAATGCTGGCTGCCTTAAGAGGCCACAAAAGGAGAAAAGAAATCAGTCCCTGGACCGGTAAGAATAAATTATATTACCCTTCCTTGGCTCTCTCAGGTGCCTCGGAGAATCCCAGGGAAAACACTGAGAAGGGGGGCTTCCCTGGTGGCCCAGTGGTTGGGAGTCCACCTGCCGATGCAGGGGACACGGGTTCGTGCCCCGGTCCGGGAGGATCCCACGTGCCCGCGGAGCGGCTGGGCCCGTGACACATGGCCGCTGAGCCTGTGCGTCCGGAGCCTGTGCTCCGCAACGGGAGAGGCCGCAACAGTGAGAGGCCCGCGTACCGCAAAAAAAACACTGAGAAGGGAAACTTACTGAACCTTACTCTGATGCTCCGAGAATTACTGTCTTGTCACATCCCTGTTTTATTTTGAACCGCCATGCTGAGGTTTATTGAGAATTACAGTGTTGGTAGGGAGGATTTGATAAAGCTTGTATAGCATTATTTTCCTTGAATTCTAGGCTTTTTTTGTCCTTTTCATTTTACTTGGCATCTAGCTGAATCAAGCACTTCTGATTTTCTTCTATCCACCTAAGGATTAGAGCTAAATAACTTTATTAAAGGCCAACGAACTGTAGTTCAATTCTCTCACACTCAGATATATTTTCCTACATATCTGAAGGCTTTAACATACACAAACATCCCCACAGTTAAATTTCTTCTCCAGTACACTTTTTAAGAGTGTGTGTAGTTGAACGTTTACTTTTAACGTGATTGAGACTGAAGCAGATACGCAGTAAATCTCTACGCCACACAGCCTTTCAAGTGCAGACTGAAGTAATAGCTTGTCCTTGTTCACCTGGCTTTTAGGCCACAGAAGAGATAAACTGTGAATCTAACTGGATCGTTCAAAGACTGATAATGGGATACTGGTCCATGTATTTCTGGTGTGTCATCTCTCCGAGTTCATCTGGATATCATCACCAAAAGTATCCTGAAAGTCGGTTTATGTAGCATTCTATCAATTGGATATCTCTATTAACCGGCTCTTCTACTCTTTGCCAGGGTAATGATCCCAACATATCTACAAGACCCTAAAATACCTCCTCACCAGTAACAGTAAATTATATCCAGTGTAGTTTTTGTGCTACACTGGAGTTTCAGTCCTCCAGACACTGAAGATCATGCATGGTGCATACAACACCATTCAATTTGCTTAATTAGAACGAGTTGGTCTCTCTTGTACCGCAGGGGTAACAGAGTCTACTGAGGCTACACTGTTTGTCTCAAGAAATCATTTACGTTTGCTCCTAGGAAGCAAAGGTCTACTGCCCTTTGGGGAATCCTCATAAGCCTAAGCGCAGTTCATATGCCAGATATACATCAGGGACGTTAAGATGCTTGAAGGCACGCTTTGCTCCTCAAGTTGTGGTCTGCAGGGCAACAGTGTCAGCATCAGCTCAGGTCATTAGAAATGCTAGCTCTCAGGCCCACCTCAGACCTACTGAATCAGAATCTACATTTTATCAAGCTCCCAGAGGATTCCTATGAACATTAAAGTTTGAAAAGCTCAGCTCAGTACTTATTGCCATTGTGTCAGCACCCCAAGCGCCGAGATGCACTCAAGGATTTCCAGCTGGACACTTCACATGTTACCCAGCTCTCCTGAAGCTGAAATTCCCGGACTAAATGGGCTTCCCACAGCCCAGGTCTCAAACTTATGAATATTAAATAAGATCATACTTTTTAAAACCAAGAAGGACCTATAGACATGTTAGCTCTTGCTACTCTTCAATGAACATGCCCTTATGGTTTCATTCCTGGTGGAGTGTTCAAAAAGCATCACAATGGTCTCTAACAGTGATTAAGTGCTTACCGTGTGCCAGGTGCTCTTCTATCGTTTTACACGACAAGCCCAAGAGTTAGCATTTCCTGTCCCCATCGTACAGGAGAGAGAACGAAGGCACAGATTCAAACCCAGGCAATCTTCTCCAGAGCCACTGTCTTTGGCCCTACCCCAAACTGTCATTCATTCTGATATACTTAGGCAACATTTTGTATCTAAGTCCAAATTATGCTTGGCCTATGTTTGCATTATCTTCAGGGTCACCTGACACGCATATTGAAAATATCACTCTAAAGCCTCTACCCCGGACATCTGGACTCAGGCCTAGGAATTACTATTTCTAAGAAGTGCCCAGGGGATTTCTGTGATCATTCAGGTTGGAGAAATACTGTTTCAAATTAGGGCTCCCTCTTCAGAACTAGCTGTGGCTGCAAGCTGAGAGCACATCGGTCGTCTCGTTAATGTCAAGACCGTCAGCACACACACGTTCCAAGAAGCCGGCCCACACAGCGCAGAGCCCGGCTCTCATTTGGCTTCTGCCACAGAGCTTCATTACCTCTCCTGTTCTCCGTGGTAACACAGGCCAGGATGAAACTAGCTTCATCTGCCTTTTAAATGAACTGCAGCCACCATGACAGTCCTAAGCCAATTGTGTCTTTTCTTGCACACACACTGGGAATGGATGTGCTCATGCTAATGACAGTTCTCTCCCATTTCCTTTGTCATTGCTTCTGTTCTACCTCGGAATAAAATCTAAATCCAACTTCATGTTCAGCTTTAGTACTGGCATACCCTTCAGTGTTCAGGTCCCCAAACTATGTTTGTACCTGAGCAGATAATAATCTCATTCCACAAACTTAGGTCTTTCTATATCTGAACGTACACTACAGTTTGAGTTCCCAGTCTACCATTGGATAGAAATTGAAATGCCAGGAAATTTCCCAAAGGTAGGTGGCCTGCATAGTGACAAGGTGTTGGGTGACATGCAATATTCTCTCATGCTGGTTTGTACCGTGACGTCCAAATTGCCATCATTTGGGTGTATGTGTGCGGTTTTTCCACACAGGTCACTGTTTGAACCCCTTCTCTCAACTGCAAGGCCTCTTCAGAGGCACCAGCTACCTGTGCCAGGTTCATGCCACTGTCAGGGGCATAGAACATATTCTGCTGCTCGTGCCCTGCATGGGGCACCAGGAAATTCTGTGACAGGGTCTCAAATCCACTATCTTTAACACACAATCATGTCTCCCACTTTCCTGTGCTCCCTCCAGGAAGGGGAGGAGACAGGCGTGAACTACAAGCGTCCTCTGTCCTTGAATTCCACAAACCTAGGCAAGATTCGAGGGAAAGTGGGGATTAATAGGTCGCAGGGCCCCTTATCTGGGAACCCCCAAACCAAGCTTCTTTGCCACGCTTCTGATTCCTCCTGCCTCATTTTGGGCATCTAGCTAATCTTGAGAGGAGGAAAGACCTACTCCAGGACTTACAATTTTTCCAAAATGTTTGTTTATGCCCCGGGTTTTTTCGTCCCCTCTAAAATTTAAGCTTTTGAAATTCAAACACCAAAAACTGACTTCTGCCGTCTGCTGTGAACACAGAGTTAACCCAACCATCCAAACACTGGGGAGTATAAGGATAGGAGGAAATTCAAGAGAAAGAAGCATAGGCTGATATTTCAAAAATATTACTCTGTTACACAATTATTTTTGAAATATTGTGGCACTGGACATCCTCCCCATCCCATAACTGTCCACAGTGAAAGAAGCAGCAGTGACATGACATGGGACAGAGAAATCGCATGATCAGATCGAATGAGAACACAGCATCCGCAACTCCAAACTAACTACACCATGCCACTCAGGATTTAATTTTGCCTTCTGAAAAATAAATAGACAAGACTTCCCTCTCTTGATGCCCTCAAGTAGGATTCTCACAAGGAAGAACTTCTAATTTGACCCAGATCTGAGAAGCACATGCACATGAAACAGTGTAGGGAACATGAAGGGAAGGGTTAATTCCCCGTCTGGCTGGTCAGATTACCCATGGTAACAATCATAGCTAAGATCCACTGAGACTGTAGTATATGTCAGCTGGTCTATTGAGTCCTTTATCTTCTATCTCCTTGTTTTATCCACAATAGTCCTCTGATTGCATTATTCTTACCTCTGCTTTTTCAGAGGAGAAACATAACTAGTTGGTAGAAGCGGTGGGTCTTGAACCGAAACCCAAAATTAAATTCACAACCGTCATGTTCTATTGCAAATAAGGGAATGATGGACACCACAACCAGACTGTACTCCCATTTAATGGGCTATTGGATCTGATTTGGTGCCCGTGTAAGAGCAAAGCCTGTATGATTCAACCAGAAAAGCACATCTTATATGTTTACAGAGTGATCATCACCTGATCTACCACTTGTATAACCTGGAGATCCCGATCTATCTTGGAATGATGTATGTGGGAGACTCCTTTTCCTTTTGAGGGCAATAGATAATGTAGATGTTAGTAGGCATAAAACATAGATTTCAGATTAAAACAACATTGTGACATAACAAATAATCTTTAACTTACATCTAAAGTTGAAATTTGAAGATATCTAACCTATTTGATGTATCTCTTCCAAGTAAGTCTCAGGGCTATAAGGATAAACTAAGACCCAGAAAGACGAACTCATACAGACTGAACAAATAACAGGCTAAGAAAAAAGTCAAGCTAAATATTAAATGCTTATATTATAAATCTGCTCATTTCATCTTTTCATTCATAATATCTTGCCAGCTTCCTCTTCTATTGACAACTATTTTCATTCCAAAAGCTATCACCATTACATCACAATTAGCTATATATGGAATTGAATCCAGTTAGAATGGGGGGAGGGCCTATAACCCAGTTACAGACTCCTTTGTTTCTGGCTGTAATCGTTGCTTTTTTTTTTTTTTTTTTTTTTTTTTGTAATCGTTGCTTTTGATAAAATACTCCTTATGGGGACTAAATAACTAACTCTTGTGTAACACATAAAGAAACACAACTTATGCTTAATTGGAAAAACATGAACTAATGCTTAAGTCACCTACCCCAGCCCACGGGGCCCATGGTGCTCGGTAATGGCAATGCTTCAGCCCTACACACAGCGTGAACTTCTTTCATCGCTCTGTTTTCCTACATTTCAACTCTACTTGCTGAGCAGAAAAGATCTCCATAAGAACACTTCATTTCCCTGGCCAAAACAAATTGATAATTATAAAGTAACTAAGCTGACTTGTGTTGTATTTCAAGTGCTTTAGGAACTTGTGATGCCCTAAAAACAGGCCCTTTCAGTCTTGATGTGAACTTGTTTGGTTTTAATCACCCAGATTCTATTCACTCTCCCGCCTTCACCCCATGGTCTCTCCCCTTCTGATGACTTTCCTGCTAAAGAAATAGAACAGTCCCATATTTAATTACCCAATACTCATTTCAAAGAAATGTTAAGGTAATTTCATCATTGCTCAGACCCAAACAGAATATCTTACAGTACAGCTTAACAGGAACCAAGGAATTAACCACCTTGACTATTTTATAGACTTTCAAATTTCCTCCAAGATTTTTTTTTTTTTTTTTTGGTCCTATTCACCGGTGTTTAGTCTCTTTGGTTTTTTAAGTGGATTCATAATTCTTTCTAAAAAGCCAACGTCCATCTTTCTTATTCTCATTGCAAGGATGCTTACAACATCTCAGCTAGTTAGAGATACAGGGATTTCAAAGACTGAATAACATAACCCTCTCGTTTTACAAACACGGGACTTGAAATCTGAGGAAGTCAAATGACTTTATCGGCGAGCCACACCTCTTACTTTTCTTCTGTGGTCCACTCAACTGATTAATCTTATTTTCTTAATTCCACTACCCACTATCCCATATCAGACTCCCAAATGACACATTTAACATTTAATAAACATGTATAATTATTAGTCTAATGGGCTTTAAACTTCCCAAGGAAGCATACACAAAACACCTGCTCACCTGAATAGACGACACATTCTCTTTGGGATAAACAACTGTGCAATGACACCCATTAATGTAGAGTTTACTTTCAAAAGAGTCCTTAGAGGCAGACTGACTTTGAAATCTGCAACATTCACCAGCTAAGCTACAACTCCAGATAGTCTGACAAACTGCTACCCCGTTCTTAAAACGAAGTGTTAGAATTGGTCCTTTGCCTCAGTCAATACCTATTTTCTCAGTTCTATAGCAATTTCATAAAAACATGGGGTATTCGTATGGTTTATGGGTTACATTGAGGAAAATGAAAATTATTATTTTTTTCCAAAAGTATAGCCCTTCAGAGGCTATCAATTGAAAGGCACTGTGTGCGTGGAGATGGCTGCTGCATGGGGACTGAACTATAGTTGGGTGGAAATTCAGCGCTTTGGCCAAAAGTTGAAAAAACTGCCGGCTGTTTTAACCTTAGTGTCAGGTGGAAGGAGTCTGGCTCCAAATGCAGATCATTTAAAACTATCAAGACTTCTTCAATAATACCAGCAAGGCTCATTAGCCCCTCCAAACATCTCAACTATTCCATTTTCTACACACGATATTTCACTGGAGAGCTGAACAGATATTATTTTAAGAGATGAAAGTACTTCTTTTCCTCAGAAGATTATTAAATGTGACAGCATACTCAAAAATTCAATAGCTACTCCCATGCATTAGGAATAACCAAAATGATTTGCTTATTTATTAACTATTTATTAAGTGTCTACGTCAGACTCTGTTCTTAGTGCTGTGGAACAATTAACGGTGATGAACTGGATAAAGTTCTTGCCTTCATTTGAATCCGTTTGCTTTGCAATTTGACAAAGTCTTCCCCCGCTCCACTTCCGGGTAGAAGTCTCTGTTATAAAAGTAGCCTCAACTGAGAAGTGACGTGTGAGAACACACTAGGTTTTCATCCTGATATGCAATATAGTTCCCATCTTGACGTTAATATAATCATTAATCCTTCTCCTTTGACTGTAAATTTGGCTGACAATTAGCTTCTCCTTATTTGGAATTCTAATGCGCAATTGCCCCCACAGAGCTCATTAGGAGTCTTGCTCAAGTTACATGCCTTCTGGTTCATAGCTAGCATATGTTCTAACATTACGAGTACGCCTTATTAAGCAGCGTCTTGCTGAATGAGGCAGACACCCACTCTCTTCCTCATTTTTATAACAGAAAAAGAAGATATCATTGAATTCCCAAAACATAGGCCTTAAGCACTCTATGAAAATGTAAAACCAGCCTATACAATGACCATAATTTCTGTTGGTTATAGCAATACTTAGAAAGTTTTCTTCATCAACATTAGACATTTAAGTCAACTGTGTCCACCAAAAATCTAATAAAGCAATACCATTTATAAACATGAATATTGGCTTACTGCTTAGTGAAAATAAGTAATTTCTATGAAGTCAGAGACAGGCAAAATTAATGAGTGGCAATGAAAATCCGAATAGTGGTTCATGGGGGTGGACTAGAAGGGGGCATAAGGGAACTTTCAGGGGTGATAATAAATGTTTTATATCTTGATGGGGTGTTGGACAAATGGGTGCATACATTTGTCAAAACTCATCTGATAGTTCAATGAAGACCTGTGTATTTCACTGTATATACATTATACAATTGAAAAAAAAAACATAATAAATAGATAATTGAATATTTGAGGGAAAACTGTAATCAGAATTACTCTTTAGGGAAGAATAAATGCAGATGTTCAACAAAGGTTCAGGAACAGTTTCCTGGAGAAGTAGCAGACAGTAACAGATGTGAAGAAAGATCCTGAATGAGAGAACGGAGGAGAGAAGGCCAGTCCGGGAGCTGAGGGAGGAACAAACACAAAGGTGTGGTTTAGGTGAGGAACGATGGGAAAGGAGGCTGAAAGGCCCACGAGAGCCAAGTCATAAGGGGTTTTAATGCCCTACTAAGGAATTTAGATGTCATCCTGAAAGAAATTTGGAGGAAGTCTGGAAGATTTAAAACTGAGGAGCGATGTATATAGATACACACACAACCTACAGGCAATCTGAAGAAAGGATTCAAGGAATTCATGTCAGAAGGTCTGCAGTAAAACTTTTAATCGGTTATTTCCTAATCCAGGTGAGAAACTGAGAGCCTCAACTAAATCAATAGCAACAGGCATGGAGACATGGACCCAGGGGACAGATTTAGAAGTCATTATTAAGAAAAACACATGATGGAATTTGGTGACCCATAAAAGAGAAGGTGAGGGATCAGGAAAAGTCATGGCTACTGACCCTATTTCTGGCTCGGGCAACTGGAGGGATGATTGTGTGGAGGTGGAAAATGCAGGAGGAGCAGAAACAGAAGGGCAGGAAATGGAGTTCTCTCAGCCCATCATATTTTAGTGCCTGAAAGGCACCCAAGTAGAGCTATCCAATGGGCTCCTGGGTACATGTGGGGTGACCATAGCTACAGATTTGCCCAGGGTGGTTTCTGTTTATGGTCATTGCCCCAGAAAAAAAAAAAATTAATAGCACTATTTTCAATCCCCCCAAATGTTCCAGTTTTGTCAATAAATTATATGGTCACCCTAGTTATATGGCACAGGATTTTAGGCCACTTGTGTTCAATTTAGAGATAAGACTTTTGGTGTCATCAGCACATGGGTAGTAGATAAAGCAGAGGTAAAGGGCGAGATCACACAAATGGAGATTTTCATCGAACCTGAGAAATACCAACAACAAGAGAAAGGTGGAGGAAGAGGGCCCCAAAAGAGGAGAAGGGCAAAAAGTATCTCGAGATCTAGAAAGAACAGTAAAAAATAAGAGTATTCTGGAAGAGAAGGGAAAATTTGTTCAAGTGATCCTCTCCAGATGACTATACAGCCCCTCAAGAAGAGGCGTGCTTTCCACTCTCCTTGGATGGCGCCAGCGTCCACCAAAGGCCCTTATGTGTAGGAAGTACTCGGGAGAGGGCTGATGATTAATTAGTAGAAAGAGGCAATTTCTTTCCCTAAGTGGCAAATAGTCTTATAGATACCCAGTTCCCAAAATGTGTAATTCTTTTAAAGTAAAATTTTAGTTTCAGAAGCCATGATACAAATCAGTTGTCTTTTTCTGAAAGAGAGTACATATCATAGCTCTAACAACATTATATTCTCTGTGCAAGTCCCCCTTGCTTCAAATAATATACAAGGAGATATGTCTTTGCCCATAATTCCCTCAAATACTGGCTTCTCTTAGCTTTTACTGCTCTACATCTTTGAGTATAGCAACTTCAATTTTATAAGTATTGTCCTTCCTATTGTTTGTATGTGCCTAACAACTGCATCTTGCCAAAAACAAAAACAGCAACCAAGATGCTCATCTCCTGGAAAAATCTAGAAATTAACTGTTTGCTGTCCATCCATAAATATAAAACATGCATAAAGACTGGCAAAAAGAAAAAATTGTAGAGTGACACAGCTAACTAAAACCTTCTTCCTCACTCTCAGAAAATGAAAAGCCAAAGTTTACTTGATCAGATCTATGCATACAGACCTAAACACTCCCAAGAACAATAATTTACATAAATCTTCTAAGATTTGGAAGCCGTCATAATTCAGAATGTAAATTGGCATTTCACAATCTAAATCTTAAGTAACATTTATCTACACTCAATAGCTTACCTGTGCTGATGGCATGCAAAAGAGGAAAAGTAAGTAAGAAAAGAAGGACCAAACACCTACCACTAACATGAAGCACAATGGGCGTAGATTCTGTCAAATCTGTGGGATTGAAACTGTCATACACAAAGTTCTCAATAAATGTCAGTTTCCTTTCTTGTTTGAATCAGTAAGAATGCTTCTGACAACAATAAGAAGAATCGGTTGGCTGACCGGGCTCTTGTGAACAAACTAGCATGAATCACATGACTGGTGGCATCCTGGGAAGGGGTGAGTAGTTGTGAGCCTGAGGCACTGAAGAAAACCCATCCAAATGCATTTGTCTGGATTATTCTATGACCGCCGTGATATGCATACCTCTTCTTTTGGATCAGTTAGGACAGGCTTTAATATAGAGTGCATTCTAGAGTCCACTGTGTGCTGCTGTGACATCTTCTACTAGGTTCGATACAATATTATCTACCTCTGGGCCACTTCACATCCACATCATAGACTGAGTTTCACGACAGCGTGTAGTAAACTTGTCACGTGGAGGTGGTCAAAAACAGAATATAAAGTAAGAAAAGGGATTTGGACCATTCTGTAGCAAATCCTGAACACAGACTGAAGAAATCTAGATTATATCTAATGGGTAATAACTGATATACTTCTAGTTTTTAGCCAGTGGCCTGATATAATGTAAAGTTGAGGAAAGTTATACTGACATCGTTCAAAACAGATCAGAAAGGCAAACCAAAGAAGGCAGAGCACCCGACATGATGACAGTAATTGTGGGACTAGATTTTGGGAAACATGGTACATAGGAAATTTAATCTATTCTTCATGTGCACTTGTAGGTTGTCGTAATATAGTTATTGCTATTTACCCAGTATTTCAGACTGGGGTTTCCTTCAATTAGTGTTAATGAAATTTTACAAACGTAGTATAAGAACAGCAAAAACACACGTGTGTGATTTTTGATACTCAACTTAGTGCCATTTCATCCATTACAAATTAGTTTAGACATGATATTTTTGCCTTAAATTCTGAAAAATGAAATTAATTCAGTGAAATTGCTTGGCTCAGCTAAATTTTCAGTCTTCTAAGTAATCAGCACAATTGGAATCGGCTAGAAATGGCAAAGTTTTAACTTGTAAAGCATGATAATATTTTGAGATGTTAATGAACGGGTTTTTTTCTGGGTAAGTTTCATTACTTTTCCCTCGAGTCCATTACTTTTCCCTCCACCATTCAGCAACCACAAGGGGAGTATGAATACAGTCGAGAAGTTAACTGATCTTCTTTCATGATCAATTACATTTTTACAAGAAGTAAAAATGAAACAGAAAAATAGCAGAGACAATATTTCCAAAAGTCTAAGTTCTCAATTTCAAGAGCCACAAACTTGAGAGAGAGACAAATTTTGTTTTTTTATTATAAAGATTTATCAAGCAATTGTTTAGACGGCTGAGAGTTAAGTAGTAGAGAATCAAAAAAAAAAGAGGAAGATGTGTAGGCAGATGGACATGAAGGGGAGAACTCTCTGAGTCCTCCCATGTGATCGTTTACTCATTCAGCTAACTTCTCTGGCGGCTTATCATGTTCCAGGAACTGGTCTTGGGTGCTGGAGATATAGCAATAATTAAAAAGGGCAAAAATCCCTCTCTGAATGAGATTACACTCTAAGTGGTAGAGACAGACCCCCCAAAATGAGATAACTCGGTAAAATGTTTAGTAAGTTGTGTGGCAATAACTGTGAATGAAGTTAAATGTAGTGCACAGGTAGCTTAAAACTGGTCAAGAAATAGAGCGGACACCCAAAAGGAATCTCGCACCAGGATAAGGAGAACACAGAGTGTGCCGCCATCATGATCAAAGGGCATCATAGGAAGTTTAGACCGCCAGTTGTAGATCTAAGCAAAGGGCTTGAGGTTCAACAACCTGGGGGGCCAAAGTACAATAGAGAGAGGTGGGCAAGGATGGGAGTTTTCAGAAAAAACCTGCGGCTTCTCCCCCAGTGCCAGTGCAGTCAATTGATTGCAAGAATGGTTACAATACTTCACCTCTCCCTGTATCTACAGTCTTTGCAACGTGATTTTGTAGCATCTCCCAGCCAGAAGTGGAATTTATCTCCCCAACTCTTGAAACTGGTCTGGCTTTGTGATTGACTTTGGCTAATAGAACAAAGGGCAGCCACGAGTGTGTGATTCTGAGCCTGAACCTCAAGGGCCTATTCGCTCTTCTACGTATTCTTTAGAAACCCCGCCACTACCGCCTGAATAAGTCCAGGCTACCCAGCTGGAGGATGAGAGATCACGTGCAGGAGAGCCCAGTTAACCCAGCGAAAGTCATCCTAGACCTGACGACTGACAAGATGAACCCCAGATGTGTGAGTGAGTCCTAGCCCAGCAGGGCTGCACATACCTAAATGAATCCCCCGAGACCATGAACAACATCTAGCTGATGGCTCATGAGCACTAATACATGTTTATTGTATCAGCCGCCGAGTTCTGGGGTGGCTTATTTCACAGCAATAGCTAACTGATACAACCAGAGAAACGCGTGAATGTACAATTTATGAATGTAAATTCTCCAAGGCGTTAGAATATCCCTGGGTAGAGGTGAAAATAGGAAAATAGAAAATATTAAATTAACTTAGTTTAAATTCTGAGTTAACCACATTTAAATCTGGAAGTAATTGTTACTTTTGGTTGGAAAAATTGGTAGAAATGGGGGTTTGTGAACTAAGGTTCTGTACAAAAGAAAGCAAGTCACACACACACGTGTGAGATGCGACTGTAAATTATAAACCAGTTACACTTCTGCTAAAATCATTTCAGTTATACTAATGAGGCAGCTGCTCCAGAGAAATCAATGTTGTCATTACTCAGCCATGCCCTTCAGGGACCAGAGCACCTGATATACCTCGAAGTTTCCCAATCAAAATGTAATTATTTCAAGAAATCTGTTACTGTTGTTTCCATAGCACGTTATTTAATTTTAAAAATTGAGAGTACTCTTTCTGTATATAGTGGATAGCTTCTGTGAGGAAAATGTGAAATTAACAAGACGACAGCAAAGGTCACGCAGCCTCCAACCCCATCAACAAGGCTCCAGACATCGTCATCCTCAGCCACTGTGTGATCTAGAGTAGGAGTTGAATAAAAGCCCTCTATATGTTTACTATTGCTTATACAAACAATATCTAAGCACCTACTGTCCTTGACCAAGAACTCTGATAAAAGGGTAAGAACTGGGAACGAAGGGGGGAAACTGGGTTTCAGATAGCATTACCCAATTCTAGATGTTAGAAGTCAATGAATTAACAAGACTAGGACCCAAATCAGGATGGATAATTCAAAACAAAACAAATGGAAGGAACAACAGTAGAGAAAATTGGGATGACTTTTCTAAATAATACTGCTTCTCTTTTCTTTGTTTTTTGAGAACATTCAAGGCCACTATATTTCACAACTCCACAAATCAATGCTCACATCCTCGCCTATGCAAATGGCAGCCACTACAGGTGTGCAGCGTACAGCCCAGACTGTGTGTGGCTGCCACGAATACAGCATTGACCTTGCTGGTGTGTCACTCCAGGAGAACATCTGGGTTGATTAAGGATTTAGAATTGAATCATTCGTAGCTTCTATGTGCTAGCACTTTGCTCATGTTATACCACTTGATTGCATAATTATTAGTAATTAAAACTATTATTTATTAATAATTGGGTTATAATATATGATAATATCTCTAGCAATACAAAGCTCCTAAGTTGCAGGAGGGGAAAAATGCTTATATTCTTGCTGCTCCAAGTGTAGCCTACCTCAGACCGGCAACAGCGGCATCACCCAGAAACTTACTAGAAATACAGAATTTCAAGACCAACTCCAGGCCTGCTCTCCACCCAGAACTACTGATTCAGAGTCTGCATTTTTAACAAGATCCTGATTTGTACGTACACTAAAGCTTCAGAAACACTAATCTACATAACACCAAGCAGTATCATCTATTATACTATTCCTTAACTTCCAAGACTGTGCCCCTAGTTAGGTGGTGAAGAAGTCTGCATTTCCCCCTTGGGTTATGAAAATTGTTTATATCTCTAAACTACTTTGAGAATCATATTAAGTTATGGATGCTACCCAGAGGAAAAAGGAAATAAAAACAAAATCTGCCTACAAATTCAAGATGTCTCAAAAGCAACCATCCATATCTCATAAAGAGGCCGGATAGATATCCCTGGCCTTTGAATCTGGATGGGGTCATGACTGTGATGTGGTGATGTATAACTTGCAAGGCTAGGTCACAAAAGGCAGTGCAGCGTCTGCCTGGACCCCCTGGCTTGCTTTGGAAACTCACTGCCACGCTGTGAGAAAGACAGGCAGCCACATGGAGGCGTTCCGGCCAATCGCCAGTCTCAACAACTGAACAAGAAAAACGACCCTTTGTATGATTTCAGGCTCCCAAACTTTAAGTCATCCCCAGACTTTTGGCTGCCCCAGCCCTTATCACATGGAGCTGAGATGAGCTGTCACCACTGAGCCCTGCCCAAACTGCAGGTGTGTGAGGCAAATAAATGCTTATTGTTGGTTTAAGCCACTAAGTTTGGGGTGGTTTGTTATGCAGCAATAGATAACCAGAATAGATCTGGTCCATGAGCCCCAAGTAAGGACACCTGCCTAAAAGTGCCCTCTCAGTGTTGCCACGGAGAGTGCAACAGGCTCTTCTAGCAGGCTACAAATTTGGAACACAAGGACCTTGACCAAAGCAGGCTTCATTTGCTTTCTTTTCCCACTGGGCCCTGAGAAACTCATGAAAATGAAATGCTAACAGCAGCCCTTGGTATCTCGCCATCCCTCGGCTTAAAAACTCACTATCTTAAGAACGCTGGACGGTAAACTACGTCTTTGTAGAGTCCTACACAGCATGGTGGCTTCTAAGATTAAAATATTGCTTATAGCTACATTT
This sequence comes from Phocoena sinus, assembly GCF_008692025.1. NCBI lineage: Eukaryota > Metazoa > Chordata > Mammalia > Artiodactyla > Phocoenidae > Phocoena > Phocoena sinus. The sequence continues at coordinate 22,158,923 of NC_045784.1, read as the reverse complement.
ATGTCTTCTGCAATTAGAAGGTGGGTCTAGAGTCCAGTTGACCTTTCTCTGTCTCTTTATTTGCCTGGATTCTCTGAGACTCTCTTCCTCACTGATCACAGGCCCCATAAGGTTGCTCAAGTCAACAAAGAAACTCAAATAATGATCAAATCTTTTGCCAAGAAAGCACATGTGAGTTCTGAATAAGAAAGTCTGGTCAAGATTGTTCACTGGCAAGTTTAGGGGACTGGTCTTAATCAGTCACTGTTTTAATTCTCCACTGTCCATTATGGTAGCCACGTGGGATGATTTATCTTTAAATTAAACTGAAATAAAATTATAAATGAAATAAAATTATAAATGAAATAAAAATATGAATTCAATTCCTCGGCTGCATGAGCCTCATTTCAAGTTCTTGACAGCCACCTGTGGCTAGAGGCCGCCATATTACACAGCATAGATATAGGACATTTCTTTCTTTTTTTTTTTTATGTATTTTTTTAACATCTTTATTGGAGTATAATTGCTTTACAATGGTGTGTCAGTTTCTGCTTTATAACAAAGTGAATCAGCTATACATATACATATACATATATCCCCATATCTCTTCCCTCTTGCAGGACATTTCTGTCTTCACAGAAGTTTCTATTGAACAGCACTGCTCTGAATATCTAATACTAAGCATAAAAATTCTCTTTTTTTACTTAGGTGTACTTTCCATCTACTCTTTGGTGATAAAGGACACTGGCTCGTTTGACGATTTTTAATTTAAAAATAAACTTTCAAGATTAGCGTAGGTTGAAGATTGCATTGGATGCAGTCCACGTCTTGGAATTTTCTCATTTGAAACAATAAAAAATTTTGTCTTCCAAAACCAACAAAATGTACCATCTCTGCCTTGTTCTATAAAACCAATTTCCATGATATATACTGATTCCACAAAGTGGATATGATCAGCCAGACATTGGCTAATAAAAGTTTTCAGGGATGTTCCTGATGGCAATTCAATGACGTTTAAGGAGGAAGAAATTTCAACATAGGATCAAGCGCCTCTAAGTAAACTGACTTAACAACAATTTCATTTACAGAAAATCAGGTCGTAAAATAATTCTTGTAGAAACAAATGCAAAGCCTCTTTCTCAGAAATCATCTTTCTTCAAAGCCAAAGAGGGACTTAGGAAAAACTGTCTCTTCCCTTTCCCAAAAAACATAGTTCCTAGTTCATTTTTAGTCAAGAAAGGATGGATGTCAAAATGGACAATTCAATCAAGTTATATTCTCCTCATCAAATAAATCTGCAAGTCTTAAAAGCTAATCGAGGTGCACCAATTATGTCTTTTTCCTGTATTTTAAGGATAATGCAAGAATTCTTTTATTGGTTAAATCTATGTAGAAGAGATTATGCCACAATTGGCCTTTAATACCAGGGATGCGCATTATCTCTTTAATTCTTAAAAACATAAGATCAGAAAGTAAGCATGAACAAATTGGTGACTCATTGTTTTTATGCTACAGGGAGTGGAAGAGGGAGTTTTATATTTTTTAAGGAATCTCTGAGAATTCTGTTTCCAGATCATAGTGTTTCTTAGCCTAGTGGAAAGGAAGTGGTTTGGTAATGTATGTGGAAACAATGCAAATATCATAGAATTACCTTTTTTTTTTTTTTTTTTTGTGGGACTCAAAGTGTTTTTCTTTTTTTGCAATATCACTGCAATAGTCATTTCACTCATAAATTAAAAGCTTAGGGCTTCCCTGGTGGCGCAGTGGTTGAGAGTCCGCCTGCCGAGGCAGGGGACACGGGTTCGTGCCCCGGTCCGGGAAGATCCCACATGCCGCCAAGCAGCTGGGCCCGTGAGCCATGGCCGCTGAGCCTGTGCGTCCGGAGCCTGTGCTCTGCAAGGGGAGAGGCCACAACAGTGAGAGGCCCGCGTACCGCAACAACAACAACAAAGAAGCTTAGTGCTCTAAATCTAAAAACTATAATGGTACACAGATCATAAGGCCCTGGAAAGCTACTTAAAACTATTTTTTAAAGTTTTAGAGTATGGTATGTACATAGAGGTTTTTTTTAAGTGTTCTAAAGTTGACTGAATAATAATATAAAAACTAAAAGTCAAAAATATCACTATGACATAAAGCAGCATTATATAGTATTTACACCATGAATATATCTGTATTCCGGTTAAGTATTCAGTTCAGAAGAGTCTGTGTAATTAGTCATGTCTGTGCTTATATAGTCAACACTAAAATAGAAAAATACCCTATTGAAGAATACCAGGAGAGGACCTTCAACTTTTAATATGTGAAGAATTGATGAGGACTTACAGCAAAGTAATGAAAATGATTAAAAGATTTAGAAATAGAATTGAGGAATAAAGGTTAAATGATTTGACATAATTTAAACCCAAAGAAAAGAAAAACAGGAGGTGTTTTAATAATGATCTCTAAAACATGAACGCTTATTACAAAAGAAGTGAGTCTCCATCTCTGGTACCGACAGAATAAAAGGAAATATTGAAAGATAAGTAGACCACCTATTTTCTGGTAGAAGGCTGTGAGACATTCTGTCACAAGCTCAGAAGACACTGCTTTCAGATTGTATAATGGAAATTTTTGTAGTTACGTAAAACTAAAAGTCACTATCAAAGATGGGAGGCAAGCTCCCCCATGGGAGCCCTTTCAGCCCCGCCTTACCTCGTAGATTCATTTTTTGCCACTAAGAGAGGAGATAACAGTCATACCCTTCACCCTCCAATCCTAATATCATGCAAACAAAACATCTTAGCAAGCTACCCCCACCCTTACCACAACTACCAATCCATTTTTCACCTGGTAAAATTTATTAAAGAACAGAAGAAAGAAGGAGACAGACAAGTCATTAGGGAAAGGACTAAAATATCTGTCTATAATACACAAAAGTTGAACATAGGCTGAGTGATGAAAAACTGGAACGTTACTGAACTTAGATGAAACCGAATTTACATTCCATCTAAATGAATAACCTGTACTCAAGGTTACCTGCCTTCATTCAATCAACAAATATTTATCGATCACCTACAATCGTATTGCGCATGGTTCGGCCCCCGTCGAAATACCAGCGAGCAAGATATAATAACGCCTGTCCTCACGGAGCTTATATTCCATTAAGGAAAACTTGTGTAGAGTCTTATATATCACTGCAGGAACTTTGGATTTTATTCTGAGAATGTTTTTCACAGAAGAGTGACATGATTTAACAAATATTTTTAGAAGATTACTCTAGGTTCTATGTGAAGAATCAACTGCAGAACGGCATGAGTGAAAGCGGCCAGGTTAGATAAGAGACTAACGCAGGGCTTCCCTGGTGGCGCAGTGGTTGAGAGTCCGCCTGCCGATGCAGGGGACACGGGTTCGTGCCCCGGTCCGGGAGGATCCCACATGCCGCGGAGCGGCTGGGCCCGTGAGCCATGACCGCTGAGCCTGCGCGTCCGGAGCCTGTGCTCCGTAACGGGAGAGGCCACAGCAGTGAGAGGCCCGCGTACCGGGAAAAAAAAAAAAAGAGAGAGAGAGACTAACGCAATAATCCAGGCAAGAGGTGATGGTCTGGACGAGGGTGGTGGCAGTGGATGTGGTGAGAAGTGATCTGATTCTAGAAATAATTATGAATGTACAGTCAATAGGATTTATCAATAAACTGGATTTGAGGTCTGAGAGAAAAGTCAAATACAGCTCCAAGGTTTTGTAGCGGAAAGACGGAGCTGCCATTAACCGAGGTGGGGAAGACGGGGGGTTGTGGAGGGCGGAGGTAGGGGGAGATAAGGCGCTCACAGTTTTGAACAAATGTTTGTGATGCCTGTAAGAACACAAGGTGGAGATGTCAAGCAAGCAATTAGATGGACTTCATGTCTCTGAACTTTGTTCTGCTTATCTCTAACGTTGGGTAATAATTATGTGAGAATCAGAGCTAGCACACATAACGAACTTGGCACATAAAGGGTAATAGATAGAGTGAATGGTAACCACCATTACTATCCAACAAATCTACACGAATGTTGGTAGGGGAGACTAAGATCAAGAAGGCAAGGGGCAGTTAACTATGGTCATAATCATGCTACAAACCAAACAACCAGCAAATCTCAATGGCATAGCACAAGAAACATTTATTTAGCTGACTGTTGACTGATCTAGGCTGGGCTCACCCCTGTGTCTGCTGCCAGCTGGAAATTCAACTGATTTAGGCTGGCGTCAGCGGGGAATGGCTCTGCTCTGCGTGGCTCTCATCCTCCTCCTGGGACTAGTATATTTGTCCCACAGTGAGAAGAGATGTTAATGAGAGAAATACTGAATAGTTAAAAAAAAGTAACTTCATTGTAATTTACCATTTGGCTTCCTACCAACTAAAACGAATTCCAGTGTGAAGCGCCCTTAGCTGTCCACCTCTAAACCCTGCTCATCACCTCAGAACTCCCCACACTCTGTTGCCCCCTAGTGGCGAGGATTCACCCTGGAGGCACACGCTCAGGGGCCATCTTGCTCAAAAACTGAGTTAAATCTCACCTGATATAACAGGAAGGTCCTCACAGATCTTCAGGCTCTCAGCAATCTGACCACAGCAGTGACAGATATTTTCCACTTTAAATACAGGAAAACGATGGGTCACTTGCTGCTATAACAACACACGTGGCCAATCATTTCTGAATGACCAAAATATTTCTAGCCTGTTCATAATCATGACTCAGATTCAGGGCCCATCTCAAAAGTGATCAGTTAATTTTTACTTATTACTCACAGTCATTCTTACCCTTAGCTTGATCTCTTAAAAATCTGGGCTGATGATACATATTAGAAAGCAGGGGGAGGATATTAAGAATTGGGCTATGTTTCTTCAATAAAATTATTTTTATGAGCTTTCACTGATGGAATAATGTACCAACGAGTACAAGTTAATACTAGGGTATGAAATGTAAATGCAGTTATCTGAAATACAAAAGATTCTGTTATCTGTGTTTAGTCTCACTCGTATTATGTATACAGACATACAGCATATAGATTTAAATATAGCTTATGAGGATGGAATTATGGTTTAATTATTAATTAAGCAATATGTGGCAAGGCAACAGTTCTGACATTTATGAGAAAATTAAATTTCCAACACAGAAACCATAAGACACAGTCGGGTGCATCCAATCCCCAAGGATGTGATTATCTAATGATAAACCATGTTTCCTGCAGCTGCGTGATTGCCGCGACCGAAAAAAAACGTTTATTATAAGAATGTGTTCTTTCTGTATGAAGAATAGATGAAGTTCGTTGCACAGAATATTAAACAGATGTTTTGACCAAATTGTGTATCTTCCATGGATGAATTCTTGCTATTTAAACTGGACAACTTCTGAAAGCAGATATAGCCTATATGAGGAAAATGTAAATACTTCTCCAGCAAATTGTACATCACTGTAAAATAACAAACAGCTAGTAAAGGTACAGATGCAGGCAGTTTTGAGCTTTCCAGCTTCATTTTGTATATACATATACACAAAAGCTCGTGAGGATAATACTGACTCGGGATGATTTGGAACATTTTTCCATTCATGGCACTAGTTCTGCTATAGTTCCACCATCTGTGGATGGACTTGAGAGGACTGGCAAAGATAAGGCACACGATCTTTTTTTTTTTTTTAACTCAGTTTAGAAAAAAAATCTAACTTTTTTAAGATATAAAAACATGGCATCTTGATTTTATTAGGCCTACCCTATGTTAGACAAACTATAAGGCACATATATACACACATCATTTAATCCTAATCATAACCTCGAAGAGGCATTGTTACAATGACTACTAACTAAAGTTTAGATACGTAAACGTCTTACCCATGACCACACAACTAGAGAATACAAACGCTTGGATCTGAAACTAAGGTTTGTCAGACTTCAAAACCATGATTGTCTTCACTATGTCACGGTGCTGGATACTTTCCAGTTACCCTGTTCAGATCTGCTTTCCGCCCTTCTACATCCTGATTTTGGTCCTTGGAGCCTGGTCTGTGGGTACTACGTCAACATGCTCCATTTCCTTCCAGCTTTTGTTTGGGTTCAGCCAAAGGGAGTCCCTGCAGGAGATCTGACAGCTACTATCTAGAAGCTGCCTCTCTCTCTCATTCTTCCATTCATTCATTCATTCATTCTCTCCTTCATCCTCCCTCCCTCCCTCCTTCCTTCCTTCTCTCTCTCCTTCTCTCTCCCTGCCCACCCCTACCAGCCCCTAGGTTCCAGTAACGGCTCCCACCCCTTGCTCATACAGGCCATGGTGCCATCAACCTCCCTGATATACCTAGCCCCAATTCACTGCACCTTCTCTCCTGGTTCCTACCCCCATGTACAGAGTTCCCTTATTACGCTATCTTCAAATTATTTAATCTGAGCATTCCATCTGTTTCCTGCTGACACTCTGATATAGCCATGCTTTTTTCAATTTATTAACATTCTATAAACATTAGTTTGATTCTATTCTTTCAACAAAGTTAAGTACAATTACTATTTTCCAGACACTGCTAGGTTCTAGGGACACTAAGATCTAAAATACAGACCTGCTTTCAAGAAGCTCACAATCTAGGACAACAATACATATGATCAATAGTATTACAGAGGAATTTACAAAGAAGGGGTATTGAATCTACACATAAGGGTTAGAGAAAGCTTCCCAAGCAGACAATGTCTGAGCAAGACCTTAGAAGGATGACTGGGAGTTGCTTAGAGGACATTTCCATAAGAGGGCCCAGGGTGCCAAAGGCACGAAGGCTTGAGAAAGCAAAGGATGGGAATAGAGGGAGAGCTCTCAAGCATGGCAGGCCCTCCAACACGCCTGGAGCCTAGAGGCCTAGGGTGCAGACAGAGTTTGGGCAAGAGGTAGTCTTGGAGAGATGGACTAGTGGTCTTTAATGATGAAGGGCCTTCTAGAATCTGTCCTTAGCAGTTTTAGTTTAATCTTGAAATATTACGAGGAGAATAGATACATTCACAACCTTTCACTAGGAAAGTAATTCTGAAAACAAAACAGAAAGTGGATTAGAAGGAGTGAGTCATGAAGACCCGTTGAGAGGAAACTGTAGAAGCTGGAGGCTATAGTTACTTTGGCTTGAAATGGTAATGGAAGGTTGAAAGGACGAGTAGATAGAAAATTTTCTGTTGCTGGATTGTCCTATATATAAAAACTATATATTGTGTGTTTGGACGAAGAATCAAAGATGCCTCCCAGGTTTCTCGTTGGGCCTCCAGGTGGAAATCACCTAAATATCAGAGTTGCTCAATCTCAGCACTCTTGACTTTCTGGGGCAGGTCGTTTGGTGGAGGAGGGGTGCTGTCCTGTGCGTTGTGGGAGGCTTACGAAAGCAGCACCCCTGGCCTCTCCCCACTAGATGCCAGCAGCACACCCCGCCCCCCCGCACTCCCTCCACACGAGTTGTGACAACCAAAAATATCTCCAGACATTGTCAAATGTCCCCTGGCAGGCAAAATCACTCCTGATTAATCACTCCTGTGATGAATGGGGAGACTGGGATTGACATATATACACTAGTATGTATAGAATGGATAACTAATAAGAACATGCTATATAAAATAAAATTTTTTAAAAAAAGCCACTGTCTAATATGGAAGCATAAGGCTAACTGGCTTGTGTCACCAAACAATGAACACCTGCTTTGAACAAAGGGAGTTGGAAGAGTTTATGATAGAGGAACTGTTTGTACAAATGAGGGGGACCTAAGGGGACCTTGGCTGTAGATTTCCACTTGGGAGACATTAGCACATAGTCATTGAACAAGAAATTCAGATCCCCTTGGAAGGGCGTGGCTAGTCCTTTGACATATCTCACTTATGAAATTTATGAAGGCCATTGGAACTTTTATGAGAATAAAGCAATCATATACACTAGAAATGCAGACTTTTTTTTTTTTTTTTTTTACTTCTCAGGATCTGTAACCTTTGATAAACAACAAATTTAAGTATACACACTTAATCACCTTTTAGCTTATCTGTGGAGAAAGTAGCTTCTCAAACAAACCCGTGTGTGTGGAACGGTCTCTACCTCCACTGCCTTACTGTCACCACAGTACCTCTGTTTGGAACAGATCAAGGATGAACATCACTAAAGGCATTTGAGTAGAAAGCAGTAGAGCAAGAACTAGAGCTTAACGGTATGTGATTTTGGGGGGAGGGGTCAGGTGCTTTAAAAAAAAAAAAAAAAAAAACACACCACGCATGTTTCCGTATTTTATAAAGAATCCAATAGCGGACCTCCCTGGTTGTCCACGGGTTAAGAATCTGCCTTCCAATGCAGGGAACAGGGGTTCAATCCCTGGTTGGGGAACTAAGATCCCACATGCTGCGGGGCAACTAAGCCTGCGCGCTCTGGAGCCTGCACACCACAGCTAGAGAGAAGCCCACGTGTTGCAACGAAGAGTCCCCAAGCCGCAACAAAAGATCCTGCATAACGCAACGACTGCGAGCCGCAACTAAGACCTGACGCAGCCAAATAAATTTAAAAAGAAAGGAATTCGATACCACCTTCAATGTGCATTACCATCATGATAATAATAGCCATTGCCATTCAGAGCTTACTAGGTGCCAAAAACCCTGAGAATTCTATAGACACTGTCTCCTTTAACCTTCCCCCAAACCCTGGGAGTTAGATGCTATTATTACCTTCTTTCACCAATAAGGAAGGAAAGGCTTACAGAGTTAATGAACTTGCCCCAGGAGACAGAGCTTGTAGACACCGCAGACACTGGGATGCTGGTCGGTGCCATCACAACTCTGTCTTCAACGGCACGCTACACATTCTCAGTCTCATATACAGAGAGACATGTGGCAAATAAAAATGTAAGGTGTGAAGCAATTGACTTAGTAAAACAAAACAACTGAACGAAAATCGTCAAGCTTATCAGGTATCTTATGCATGAGTGCATTCAGTACTCAAAATACAAACCGTGCGTCAAAAAGATGCTTGGCTTATTCCTCTGCTTTAGTTCTTATTTTATTCTGACTTGTATCTCATTTAGTTCTTTGCCCGGTTGTCTTTCTCATTGGATTTTTTAAAAATTTATTTATTATTTATTTATTTTTGGCAGTGTTGGGTCTTCGTTGCTGCGCGCGGGCCTTCTCTAGTTGTGGCGAGCGGGGGCCACTCTTCGTGGCAGTGCACAGGTTTCAGTAGTTGTAATGTGTGGGCTTAGTAGTTGTGGCTCGCGGGTTCTAGAGCGCAGGCTCAGTAGTTGTGGCACACGGGCTTAGCTGCTCCATGGCATGTGGGATCTTCCCGGACCAGGGCTTGAACCTGTGTCCCCTGCACTGGCAGGCGGATTCTTAACCACTGTGCCACGAGGGAAGTCCCTGGATTTTTTTTTTTTTTTAATTAAAGAAAAATCTTTATTTTTTAGAACAGTTTTAGATTTACAGAAAAATCACAAAGACAGTACAGAGAGTTCCAATATACCCTACACCCAGTTTCCACTAGGAGCAACACCATATATTTTTACGGTACATTTGTTAAAATGAATGAACAAGTATTAGCACACAATAATTAACTAGAGTTCATAGTTTATTTAGTCGTTTTTAACTAATGCCTTTTTCTGTTCCAGGATCCTATCCAGGATGCCACACTACACTTAGTCCTCATGTTTCCTTAGGCTTCTCTTAGCTGTGACATTTTCTCAGAGTTCCCTTATTTTTGACGATCCTGACAGTTTTGAGGAGTATTGGTCGAGCATTTTGAGGAATACTGGTTAGCTTTAAGGGTATTTTTCAATTGGGATTTGTCTAATATAATTCTCATGATTAGTCTGGAGTTATGGATTTTGAAAAGGATGGCCACAGAGGTAAAGCTCCACTTCATCACATCTTACCAAGGATACATGCTGTCAAAATGACATCACCGTTAATGTTAACCTTGACCACATGGCTGAGGTAGCGTTCGTCATGTTTCTCCACTCTAACGTTACTCTTTTTTCTTCCCCCCCCATTCCACACTACACTCTTTGGAGGAAATTACTCAGCGTAGCCCACATTTGGGGGGGGGGGGGGCGGGCAAAAAGTAAGGCCCTGACTCCTTGAGTGGGCCTTCAGCAATTATTTGGAATTTTCAATTATCAATTGATAATTGATTTCAATTATCAATTTTCAAACATCAATTATTTGGAATTTTCCTGCATGTTTGTCAGCTCTCATTCACATATATTTATTTGATAATTATCTTAATATCAATATGGACTCACGGGTATTTAATGCTTTTAGTTATAATCCAATACTACGTTACTTTTTGTTGTTCAAATTGTTCTCGTTTTGGCCATCGGGAGCTCCTTCACTTGGCTCCTGTGTCCAACCTTCACTGTAGCTTTTTTGACAACATCACATTTCTCATTGGATTTTAAACTCCTTGAGAGCAGAGCCGGTGTCTTTGTAACTCTTATAACACAAAGTCATACTGCTTGACACACACTAAGTGCCCCTCAAATCGTTTCCTAATTTTAAAATTATAAATCAAGGAATGGATTCGATTCTAAATATCTGAGGGTGAGCTCATTTCTGCAGACTGTGGTAATATTGCATTGTATTCAACTGTGCTTCTGCTGTTTCTCTTCAACAGCAAATGTTCTACTCTCAGAGGCAAGGACAGTCCCCTCAAATTTAATTATTCGACCTGTTAAAATATTCCCCATAGAAAGGAAAGTTATTCTTTTCTGTTTTTGGCTTTGCTTTGTCTTGTTTCCTAAGCCTAGTTGTTTGTTGGGTAACTTCATTTGGAAAGAAAAGGGTTGGGCAGATGTTTTACTTTTTTTCCCAGTTTACACGTGCACATACCTAACAGAATAGCAAGTGGTGGGGTACGCAGAATTTGGGGCCAACAAAAGTGGATGGGTTCATATACCACATGTGTATATTTATAACTTAAGAGCTGTGTGATCTTGGGCAAGTTATTGAGCCATGCTAAGTCTCAGGGTATTTTTTCCCTCACATCTAAGCTGGAGATATTGGCAACCTCCTCAGGATGCTGTGAGCGTCAAATGAAATCATGTATCCAAAGCATTCCCCACAGCCCAGCATTCACTCACATAAGGCCCCCAGTTTTGGGGACACAGTGATGAACCAGGTGAAAGACACCTTCTGCCTTCACAGAGCTGACATTATAGTAGAGGAGTGGAGGACATCTAATTAAGACACTTCTTGAAAGAAAATAATGACTGTGTGGAAGGTAAAAAAGAAAACAAAGAAGCTCCTGAGATATGGAGTAATCAGGGGAAGTGTGTGTTTTATCCTAAGGAAAATCAGAAGCTATGGAAGCTTTTAAAGCAGAGGCTCATTCAAATCTGATTTACATGATTAAAAGTTCTCTGTGGCTATTGCATGGGTCACCGACTGGCGGAAAGTAAGGATAGAGGCAGGGAAGGAAATACAAAACTACTGTAATAGTCCAGATGACATGTGATAATTGCTTTGCAAAGGCTGGTGGCAGGGACTTCCCTGGTGGCACAGTGGTTAAGAATCTGCCTGCCAATGCAGGGACATGGGTTCGGGAAGATTCCACATGCCACGGAGCAACTAAGCCCGTGTGCCACAACTACTGAGCCTGCGCTCTAGAGCCCGCGAGCCACAACTACTGAGCCCACACACCACAACTACTGAAGCCTGCGTGCCTAGAGCCTGCGCTCTGCAACAAGAGAAGCCACCGCAATGAGAAGCCCATGCACCGCAACGAAGAGTAGCCCCCACTCACTGCAACTAGAGAAAGCCTGTGCACAGCAACAAAGACCCAACGCAGCCAAAAATAAATAAATAAATTTATTTTAAAAGGCTGGTGGCAGAAGGGACAGAGATGAACGGATGAGACAAAAGCTTATTTTGGACATGGAGCCCATAGGACGTTAAGAGAGAAATAAAAGAAGACTCCCAGATTTCCTGCCAGAGCAATCAGGTAGGTGGAGGTGACTCGTACTATGAAGAGTTTAACAAGTAGAAGGACACATGCTAACAAGCTGGACACGCTAACCCTGAGCTGCCAGCCATACATCTCAGTGGAAAAGTCACAGCAACAGTTAAAATTGGAAAATTCGAGGACAGGTCTGTGCTGCAGATATATACTTGTAAGTAATAAACAGAGAAATGGTTATAACAGGAGGCCTAGTGCCCTCTCCTCGTATTTCCATATTTTCACTTCTGCTCCATTCCCCCGGAGAGAACAACGCTGGGAAAGTAACTTGGAATCATCCCCAATTTCTCTCCCTCATTTCTTTCCAAAGGAGGTAAGATGAGTTTTTTGCTTAACGAAATTAGAATACAAAAATGGGCATGCATAGCTTGAAGCCTTGCGAGGCTCCCCTTATGGGGACAGGATTCTGTGAAGAGCTACGCCACTCAGTCAGGCCCAAGTCGACTACGAGAAGGCAGTCTTGTGGCTCTTCTCCTGCTGCATTTGTCAGCAGGGCTCGACGTGGGCTGGCTAGGTGTTTTACTGGCCTGCAAATTTATTCTCTGCCACACACCTCAGTATTCAAATAGCAGGAGCCTGATTTTAGTACATAACAAACCATGTTATTCATGATTATTTATTCCCCTAAAGCAGCCACGTTTATCTCAAGACCACGAGAAGAGAATAAATCAGAGCACTGAGAAAGACAAGACGCAGATCTCAGAAAATAGGTAGAAGTCAGAAAAAGAGGAGGAATAGATGAAAGAGAATAAGAACCCAGGGGGTTGAAAGGAAATTATTCAAGCAGCTGAGACATCAAGGAAGATGAGGATCCAAAGGTGTCCCTTAGGCAAACAGGGAATATGAGGGAAATTCCTTCATATTATAAAGGATGTCTTTTTTGGATGCACCAAAGAGATCATATTAAGAAAGGAATCCCTTTACTGTTAAGAAGAAATCAAGGATCTAAATGGATCAACTAATACTATAAAACTTCTAGAAGAAAACACAGGAGAAAAATGCACCACCATATTTTCTTTGGCTTGAAAGTCCTTATACATGAGCTACAGCACTTTTATTCATCAATGAGAGACAATGATTAAACTACTAACATACTTGGAAAAGATCATGGCTGATGACATTCACACAAAGACCTAATAAATTAATAATGCGTCATCTCTGCAGTAAGTTATAACAAATATTTCTAGGAGGAGAGAAGGCAGGCAGAGAGGTGGGCTGGCTGAGCCAATCAAGAAAGCCTGAAGTTTATGATAGGACTATGTAGTTTCTATAGATAAGAAATATACAAGCACTGACTTTTATGACTTTCTAAGGCCCTAGAGCATCGAGTTCCACTTAGTTTGTTTTTCCTGGAGGACCCCGAATTGGCAAGGATGAGCCTTCTCTGGATGGAGCTGATGATGAGATGGCTGAGCTGGAAGAATTGATAGCACAAGACTCGAAAGCTAGAGGATGACTGGCAATCAAACTCAGTCACCTGGTAGCTATGAAGAAACTCTGAGTATGAAACTATTTAAGTGAAGAGGAATAATGTGTGCTATTAACCCTCCCCCCTAGTGTCAAGTAGACACACATGGGGCCTTAACCAAATTAATAACAGTTTTCTCTTCTTCAGAAACAATAATGCGGCCACAGATTTTATGCCTGAAAGACTACTTTGCACTGTAGATAGAAGGACATTATTTGATGCCCAGACTTCTTTACGGGCAGAGATGGCTCTTCAAGTATTGTGAATCCCCCAAGAATTTTGGTACCCATGGGAGTGAGGAATTGCTACATGGTTGTTGCAAATTCTTTGTTGGGAAATCTGATCATCAGTGAAGAGGGTTCAGGGCTCAAACTGAACACACATAATCAGAGCTCCAATAAATGTAGGCATTAATCTCACCATGCATGAATAAAGTCTTTATTAGTGCTATCCAACGGAATTCTCCACAATCATAGAATGTTTTTTATCTGTGCTGCCCAATATGGTAGCCAGTAGCCACATGTGGTCTGAAGATATGAAACGTGCTAGTGCAATTGATAAACTGAATTTTGACATTTACTGAATTTTAATTTATTAAAGTTTAAATTTAAATAACCACATGTATTAGTGGCTACTATATTAGACTGCTCAATTTTGGATTATTCACTTCAGTGATCTTGGTTTCTTTGTGCTAAGGGACATGATCATTTCTTTTGTTTTACCAGTCAACTGACTTTAAGGAGAATGAATCTCAATTTCCTGTTGAGACAGAGAAAGACCTGGGCTTAAGCTTCAGTTTACAGGTGGGGCCGATAGAATACAGAGCCCCGCAGCATGAAACTACAGTTTCTTCTTCTCTGTAGCCCTGATCTGTAAAAAATCATCTAATTTCTCTTTGGAAATGTCTGTCGCTGGTTCCCTCTCCTCTGTTGGAGCTTTCTGAGACCTGGTACCATTAGCGATCCCTTAGGAGGCCCTAAGCTGTCATGGAGATAATAATGATAGACATTAAATGAATGTATTTTCATCTCAGGTAATCCAGGTCCTGAAGTTCTGAGTTCAACAGCTAATACAGAGTTCCACACAAACCCAAAACCCACCTGTTATAGGCTGTACTGTGTCGTCTGCCCCCCACCCCACGATTCGTATGTTGAAGCCTTAACCCCCAGTACCTCTGAATGTGAATGTATTGGTATTTGGGAATAGGGCATTTAAAGATGTAATTAAGGTAAAATGAGACCATTAGGGTGGGCCCTAATCCAATCTGACAGGTGTTCTTATAAGAAAAGGAAATTGGGACACACAGAGACACCAGACACACAGAGGAAAGATCATGTGAGGACACAGAGAGAGGGCAGCCAGCTGCAGACCCAGGAGAGAGGCCTCAGAAAAAAAATCAACCCCGCCAACACCTTGATCTTGGACTTCCAGCCTCCAAATCATGACAAGATAAATTTCTGTTATTTAAGCCACTCATTCTGTGGTATTGTGTTATGGCAGACTCAGCAAACTAATAAACCGCCTCTCAGGCCTTAATGTGTTGTGAAGCAGAAGAAAAAGGTGGGCAACAAGGAAGTACACCCACCTCAGCCTCTCCTCCAACTCAAGCTAAACTCAAGGGAATGAAGAGAAAGACGGGCTTTAGAAACATCAGGAGGAGAGGTTGTCTAGATAGAGGATGGGGTATGTGGGAGGCTGTAAACCATTAGGAGAACCTCAGTTATGGCCTGGACTCCACTCACTCGATGGTGCAGAGAGGATGGCATGAAGTAGAAACACCTAGGGACTGAGCCAGCTGCACTGGCTTTCCATAACCTCTCTGAGTAAACCATGGGTTTCAGAAAAGAGAATCCACAGTATACTCTATCCAACAGGGAAAACGTCACAACTGGGGGTCCTTGCAGAGTGTCTCCTGTCCTTGATGCTGTAGGATGACTCAGGATTAAGGATGACAAAGATAGAAAAGAGACTGGTTCATTATCCCCAAACCAGTATCCTATCTCAAGCTACTAATAGAAAGTATATATCGGGAGAATTCCAGAGAATTTTTAATAGGTAAACAATATAGGCTACTTAATTAAAACTTTAGGCTTCCGTTGTTTAAATTA
Organism: Phocoena sinus; assembly: GCF_008692025.1. Taxonomy (NCBI): domain Eukaryota; kingdom Metazoa; phylum Chordata; class Mammalia; order Artiodactyla; family Phocoenidae; genus Phocoena; species Phocoena sinus. The sequence goes on along the minus strand of NC_045784.1, from coordinate 22,143,406 downwards.
TACTGAATGGGCAGAGCTGAGACTGTTTAAGATGTTGACGGCATTAACCAATTCGTTAAAGGGAGAAACCTTCTGTGATTGGAACGTGGGCGGGGAACTTCTTCGGAGACAAGAAACAAGCCCTGGTAAATGGATAAAACCAGATACAAAAAAGCCACAGTCATTGGAACCAGGTGGAGTCACCCTGTACATCATGTGAAGACCCCTAATCCCAGACAACAAGGTGACTGAGAGCTGTCACCTGACTGCTAATGGGAGGCAAAGAACCATTTAACCGACCCTTTCTGACTGCACAGGTGGGCCCCCTGCAGCCGCTTCTTCTGGTCTCAGAGCCTTTAGAATACAAGTAGCTTCACGATTTTCACACACTCTCTTTCTCCCAACACCTTAAACACACGCCCTTTCTTCCCTTCTGGGCCTGATTCCTTTCCCCTACTCGGCACAACAAATATTTTGACCTGGCTGTTTTCACAGAGCTAGGTTTTGCTTGTGCATTTTTGTTTGCTTTTAATTTTAAGCTCATCTTTTTAATCATGTCAAGGACGCAACAGGCACCTCTCCCAGCACACGTTCCTGCTGCTGTCACCCTGCTCTTGAGCCTCATGTAGGCCCTAAGAACCTGTTGGACTGCACCCCGCAGGCCTACAAGGCCTGCACCTGCCCAGCCTCAAGACCAGAGTCAGCAACAGAGACATCAATGGCTTAACGGATGGGGGAGCTGACCTGTCTGAAGCAAAGTCCTGGAGCGACACCCCACCAGACGGGACGGATGGCAGGCAAGACGAGGCAGCAGTCTTCACTCCTGGAAGGGGAAAGGGGAGATTACTACTTATAGGGGAATTGATGTCAGGTGGGCTCATTAGTTACCAGGGAAACGAGTAGAGGAGCACGCCCCTCACCACCCCTTTGATGAGAACAGTCAACAGCTGGGGCCCGGGGCGAGTACTAGGAAGGCCAGTCACTTGGCGTAGGGTGTAGATGAAGCAGGCACTGGTCGGGCAGGGCGTGTACAGAGAGCAAGAGAACAGCCATCTTGAGTGGCCTGACCATACAGAACCTCATTAAGATATGAGGTAGTCCTCGGCGCCACTCCCCACTGTTAGAAACATCTTCAATTTTCCATTCTCAAAATGTCTCATTTTTAGCTGATTGTTGACAAACGTGTTGGCTGAAAGTATCTAATAACTTCCATGGTTTTATTTTATTCAAACAGAGGATATTAAAGAATTCAAGTATCTGAAACCCACTCTTAGAAACTGTAGGCGTGAGGGGTAATATTTAGGAAGCCCTGTCTGCCACATATTCAAATAGCCTTACTATTAACAGTTGAAGCCACTTTGTCAAATTATTTCCATGGCAGCTGAATTTCACAGATTAAGCCTCTGGCAGGAGATTAATCAGATGCAACGTCTAGTGCATGATTTTCCTTTTTTTTTTTTTTTTTTTTTTGCAGTACGCGGGCCTCTCACTGCGGTGGCCTCTCCCGTTGCGTAGCACAGGCTCCAGACGCGCAGGCTCAGCGGCCATGGCTCACGGGCCCAGCCGCTCCGCGGCATGTGGGATCTTCCCGGACCGGGGCACGAACCCGTGTCCCCTGCATCAGCAGGCGGACCCCCAACCACTGCGCCACCAGGGAAGCCCTAGTGCATGATTTTTAAATACTGCACACAATTCTGTCAGGGTAAATGCAGGCTAAAAATTTATTGTATTATTCCTCCCAAGGTCTCAAGGTTCAAAGTATATCAGTGCAAACAAGGACCTACTGTATAGCCCAGGGAACTATATTCAGTATCTTGTACTAACCTATAATGGAAAAGAAAGAATCTGAAAAAGAATATATATAAAATTGAATCACTTTGCTGTATACCTGAAACGCTGTAAATCAACTGTATTTTAAAATAAAAAGTATAATGCAGTAGTAAGTGTGGGAAGTTGGTGAATTTGATGAAAAAGCTACCTGCTGATTTTTCTCTTCCTTTTTTCAGTTTTGAATATCTATCTTTTAAGTTAACAAAGTATCCCTTGTCTATTTGGAAAGAATTTCAAACTTACAGAAGAGATACAAGAATGAAACCAAAAACATCTTCACAGCCCTCAACCAGATACATTAATTGCTAACATTATTTCCCTGAAGCATTTGAGTATAAGTTGTAGACATCAGGGCCCTGTACACATGAATGTTTCAGTGTGTGTTTCCTAAGGGCAAGAACATACTAATACACAACCACAGTACAATTATAAAACTCAGGAAGTTAGGGGTGGCATAGGGAGAGTGGGAGGGAGATGCAAGAGGGAGGAGATATGGGGATATATGTATAACTGATTCACTTTGTTATACAGCAGAAACTAACACACCATTGTAAAGCAATTATACTCTAATAAAGATGTTAAAAAAATTTTTTTTAATTAAAAAAAACTCAGGAAATTTAACATCTCTATAGCATTATTATATAGTATAGAATCTGCCTCCAATTTTTGACATATGTCCTAATAACGCTACTTCTACCAACCAGCTTTAGGTAATTAATTATTGATATCCAGTTTATCTTTCCTGGGTAAATTTTTAGAAAAATGAGCAGATACTTATGTATTTTATTACTTCCCTTTTTTGTTAAGCAAAGTGTAGCATACTATCCACACTTCTTTTGCACTTTGTTTTGACTTCACAATAGATACTGGAGACTACTTCTTATCATTTCATAAATATATGAAATGCTTTATTTTTCCCATATCGTTCCAATTTTAGAATATGTGTTGCCAAGGTGAGCACTAAACAAGGTGTTTTCTGTGAGGGCAATAATTGTATAGGAAAGTACTAGTTAAAGTGGCTTCAAGGACTAGTGGATTGATGTGGGTTCAGCAACTATATATTACCAGTTCTCAAGGAGACAGGGATACAAACTGAAAGTAAGTGCACTTGCAAACTTTCCTTAGTAATTTGGCAATGTAATTTGATGTCTATTGAATCGAACAATCTTTTTTAAAACCTGGATTGTATTTTATATCTTTGTTATTTTTCTAGTGATTAATTTTTATTGTATTTTACAAAAATATCTGTCCATGATGAGTTTCAAGTTAAAAAGACACCTCTTCTGCTGTTTAAGATGAACTATGTGTTCAAAGAAAAAAAAAATAAGAAAAAGTTTAAAATGACAAATTCTTGAAGAAGTCATTTTAGTAGAAAGTAATTTAAGTAGTATATTACCTCGGCCAAGGTGATAGATATGGAAAAGGCAGACATTTAATTTAGTTCAATTTAACAAACAACTGCTTACCATTTTCTACATATAAGAGAGAGGATATTTCTGTTGATTTTTAAGGGAAACTAGGAGTAAGCAATAGAAAGAGTATGAGGTTTAGAGTTAGCCTCACCACTCTACCAGCCAAGAATGAATGCTTACTTTCTTTGAGATTTAGTTCCTTCTTCTATAAAATAGGGGGAACTTATCAAATTCACTTAATTGTTGTAAGGATAAAAAGTGCTTAAGCTAGGAATTAATATCTGTAGGTATGATTTGTTTGACAGAGTTTTTTTTCATTATTATTTTGAGTGTCTTCAGAAGGAAAATCCTGTTTAGACTGGCCTAGTACCTCTCATTTTAATTACTGGATTAATGTCCTGGTGAACACTAGCCTGAATAAGAAAGTGGCCCGAGAGGGCACAAAACGAAGGACTGAATCTAAACATGTATTTTAAACATGTTAAGCCAGAGATCCAGTCGATACTTCATATTCAGACAAATGAGCTGATCATATAGTTTTTATGTTTTTCTAAATATACATTTCTGGAGTAACCTCTAAAACTTTTTAACCAAAGTTTCTGAGTTATTTAGTGATAAAGAAGAGACCGTCGTAGGGAAACAAACAAACAAAAAAAAGCACCCTAGAATAAGAGTCCCTCTTGAAATTCTTATTACAGCTCCTCATCCATTTTTTATATACATATAATGTCTTCGTTTCCTTGCCTCTTCAAAAACTGCTTTTCTGGCATCCAAACTGATTTTGAGATTGAGTTTCCATTTAAAAAGCCTAAATTGGAAGTTAACACGGAAGCAAAGCACAAATAGAAACTCAAACTTGAAAGCTGCCTGGGCCCCCTGTTGAACAGCTACGGAAGCGAGGGTGGAGGGCCTTTGGGCTGCGGCTCCTGCCCGGCAGTGCCTCGCTGCTCCAGCTGCTGTGGTCAGCAATTCTCTGTTGACGGCTAGTCCACAGGCAGTTTTTGTTCCCTTTAAAAGGCTAATTTAAGGATTTTATTTTTGAGAGCAATCTGGTTGTATAGTCTCCAATACCTACTGGCATATCAGAGAGCTCAGATGGGGCGAGAAATGAACATTTTACTGTCTTCATTCTGAAGCATGCTACTGGTCTACATGTTCTCCATCAAGGATATTGGATTTCTGTTAGATGACAGAAAGTGTGTGTGTGTGTGTGTGTGTGTGTGTGTGTGTGTGTGTGTGTACCAGCAAGAACAAGAGTGATTGAGAGAGAAGATGAGATAGATGAGATGTTCATTTGAGGACCTGCAAAAAAATTCCAGAAAGAAAATATTCTCCAAACAAAAGCACAATTTTAGTGGTAGATTATTGCAATAACTGTCGACAGTGTGTTGACCTCTCCCTCTATCTGTACCTTTCAGCCTTCCCCTCTCGCACAGTCTCTGAGCTGCTTCATATGACTTGCTTTGGTCCTTGGGAGATTTGAAAAATGTTTGTGAATCGAGACTCTTCCTTTTGTTGGAAACTACTGCCATGTGAACAAGCCTGGGCTAGTCTGCTTGTGGGGCCGTTAGGGACTTTCCACCCCCTCACTTGTTCCCGTAAACCAATTCTTCTCCCTATCGTGCGCCACTCCTTCTCCCTATCGAAACCAATTCTTCTCCCTATCGTGCGCCACTCCTTCTCCCTATCGAAACCAATTCTTGGAGTTTTTCAGTTGACGGGGACTTGCCAGACAGCGGGTAATTTTCCAGTTGCCCGTAACAGGTATACGCCCTAACCGCCACAATGAACAGACAACTATAACGGCCAGAAGGTGGGACAAAAGTTCCTAAGCCAATGAATTCAAAAGTCACCACATTTACCCAATCATTGTGAGAATATACCCGCCCTATGAATAAATAAACCTATAAAAAGTATGTGATTCCGCTTTTAGGGGTTCCCCATCGGCCTCCTGCGTGAGGTTCAGGGGACCCCGGTGCATCGGCTCCTAATAAACCTCTTGCGTGTTGCAACGGCTCTCGACTCTTGGCGGTTCTTGGGCGAGTTGGAATCCCTCGTAGACCGCTTGGGTCTAACATTTGGGGGCTCGTCCGGGATCCCCACTCGCCCCCGGGTCACAAGAACATCGGGAGTCGGAGGTATCAGGTAGGCTCGAGCCCAATTGTCTGTTTGTTTGTCGTTTGTTTGTTGCTAGCCGCCATTAGGAAAAAGCCGTGTGAACCGGCTTGCTGTGGAATCTGTATTGGACTCCTGGCTAGGCAGACGTGCCGAAAGCTGGTGTCCACGGGCCCCGGGGGACGCCCTGGTGGTCCATCTGGAAGGAGAAACAAATTTTGTCTCCCCTTCATCTGGTTCTGGCAGGTTATATAAGCTGCCATCTGAATTTGAGTTGGTTTCGGGTTTAAGTTCGCGGCGGCTGGTTCTGGCAGGTTATATAAGCTGCCATCTGAATTTGAGTTGGTTTCGGGTTTAAGTTCGCGGCGGCAATATCAATGTGTGTCTTTTGAAATTTTATTGTTTTTCTGTACTATTATCTTTCTTTTGACGGACGACAATGGGACAAACTATGACGACTCCTCTTTCTCTTACCCTAAGCCACTGGACCGAAGTTAGGGCTAGGGCCCACAACCTTTCGGTAGAAGTAAGGAAAGGAAAATGGCAAACGCTGTGTACCTCTGAGTGGCCTACATTTCAGACAGGGTGGCCACCCGAAGGATCTTTTTTGTTAGATAAGGTTGGGCTAGTCAAGTCTAGGGTCTTTAACACAGGACCCCACGGACACCCAGACCAGATACCATATATCTTGGTCTGGGAAGATCTAGTTCTCTCCCCGCCTCCGTGGGTCCGGCCCTTTGTTTCCTCAACAGGCACGTCTGCATGCGCTCCAGCACAATCGGAGATATTGGCCCTGAAGAAAACCCCAGACACGGAAAAGTCATCTGCTGCCCCGGACCCGCCAAAGGCGATATATCCTGACCTGCAGTCTGATTTGCTTCTTCTAGATTCCCCACCTCCTTATCCTCCGGCCCTAAATCCCATGTCGCCCCTAGGACCCCCAGCTTCACAACCCTCCGCACCAGTAGGGCCACCTGTTATGGCGGAAAGGGGGGGTCCCTCGGCGGGCACCAGAAGCCGGAGGGCTGTTTCCCCGGATCCTACTGCTTTACCCCTTAGAGAATATGGCCCCCCCGATAACCACGGGAATAGGCCCCTTCAATACTGGCCCTTTTCCTCCGCAGATCTTTATAATTGGAAGATGCATAACCCTACTTTCTCTGAAAACCCACAGGCTCTTACTGCTCTAATAGAGTCTCTTGTCTTCTCCCACCAACCCACCTGGGATGATTGTCAACAGCTCCTCCAGACTCTCCTCACAACTGAGGAGAGGCAACGGGTTCTCCTGGAGGCTAGAAAGAATGTGTTAGGCGCCAATGGACAACCTACCCAGTTGCCTAATGAGATTGATGCCGGTTTTCCACTCGTCAGGCCGAATTGGGACTTTAATACCCTGGAAGGTAAGGAGCACCTGAAAATGTATCGCCAGGCTCTGGTGGCGGGTCTCCATGGAGCGGCCAGGCGCCCCACGAATTTGGCTAAGGTAAGAGAGGTAACTCAGGGGCCCCAGGAATCGCCAACCGTGTTCCTAGAACGCTTAATGGAGGCTTTTAGACGATTCACTCCTTATGATCCAACCTCTGAGGAACATAAGGCCACCATAGCAATGGCCTTTATTGACCAGGCGGCCCCTGATATTAGAAAGAAGTTACAAAGGCTGGATGGCCTACAAGGTTTCTCCCTTCAGGACTTAGTAAAAGAGGCAGATAAGGTATATAATAAGAGGGAGACAGAGGAAGAAAGGGAAGAAAGAAAGCAGAAGGAACAAGAGGCTCGTGAGGTAAGACGAGATAAGAGGCAAGAAAGACATTTGAGTAAGATACTGGCCACTGTAGTCAGAGGAGGAAACAGTAGAGACAGAAATAGACAGGAAGGGCGAACAACGGATAGAAGGCGGCCATTAGACAAGGACCAATGTGCCTACTGTAAAGAAAAAGGTCATTGGGCAAGAGAATGCCCTAAAAAAAGGAACGGGGGAAGGCCAACCAGAGATAAAATCTTAACATTGGAAGAGGAAGATTAGGGAAGTCAGGGCTCGGACCCTCTCCCCGAGCCCAGGGTAACTCTTAAAGTGGAGGGGGAACCCGTCCAGTTCTTGGTGGACACCGGAGCCCAGCACTCAGTCCTCCTTCATTCAAAGGGCCCCCTTTCAACTAAAAGGTCATGGGTCCAGGGGGCCACTGGAAATAAGCAGTACTCATGGACCACCCGAAGGACAGTAGATCTTGGGGTGGGACGAGTAACCCACTCATTCTTGGTCATACCTGAGTGCCCATACCCTCTGCTAGGTAGAGACTTACTCTCTAAGGTGGGGGCCCAAATCCACTTTCAACCAGAAGGGCCCACCATAACTGACAACCAAGGGAGATTACTCCAAATCTTGACCATGAAACTGGAAGATGAACACAGGATATATGAAACACCCTCGCCTCCACAAGCTGACATGCAGGATTGGATGACTAGGTTTCCACAGGCTTGGGCAGAAACTGCCGGTATGGGAATGGCAAAATATCGGCCCCCTGTGGTGGTAGAACTTAAAACAACCGCCACCCCAGTAACGGTCCGCCAATACCCCATGAGTAAAGAAGCCCGAGATGGCATCCGTCCTCAAATACAAAGGTTACTGGAATTAGGGATCCTGGTAAGGTGCCAATCTGCATGGAATACCCCTCTTTTGCCAGTTAAAAAGCCAGGAACTAATAATTACCGACCGGTACAAGACCTACGAGAGGTAAATAAGCGGGTGATGGACCTCCACCCCACGGTACCCAACCCCTACAATCTCTTAAGTACTCTTCCACCTCAGCACACTTGGTACACTGTTTTGGATCTTAAAGATGCTTTCTTCTGCCTGAGACTTTCTTCTCTCAGTCAGCCTTACTTTGCCTTCGAGTGGAAGGATCCAGCCTCTGGGATGTCAGGCCAGCTGACATGGACTCGCCTGCCACAAGGATTCAAGAACTCCCCCACCATTTTTGATGAGGCTCTCCACCAGGATTTGGCATCTTATAGAGAATCCAATCCCCAGGTAACTCTACTTCAATATGTCGATGATATTCTTTTAGCTGCTGAAACCCAAGAAGACTGCATCAAGGGAACCGAGAGGCTGTTAACAGAACTGGGAACATTGGGATATCGGGCTTCAGCAAAGAAAGCACAAATATGTCAACGACAGGTTAGTTACCTGGGGTACTTGTTAAAAGGAGGACAGAGATGGCTTTCGGAAAGCAGGAAAGACACTGTTGCCCGGATACCGGCCCCCAAGAGTCCCAAACAAGTTAGGGAATTTTTGGGGACGGCCGGATTTTGTAGGCTATGGATTCCGGGGTTTGCTGAATTAGCAGCCCCTTTATATCCCCTGACCAAAAATGGCATCCCTTTTGCTTGGGGTGATAAAGAACAACGGGCTTTGGACCGAATTAAACGAGCCCTACTATCAGCCCCGGCTCTGGGGCTACCAGATGTTACTAAGCCTTTTCATCTGTACGTGGCCGAGAATAAAGGCATCGCAAAGGGAGTACTAACTCAGAAACTGGGCCCCTGGAATCGCCCGGTTGCGTACCTATCAAAGAAATTGGATCCTGTGGCAGCAGGATGGCCCGCCTGTTTAAAAATAATCGCCGCGGTGGCCGCTTTGGTCAAAGATGCTGACAAACTGACTTTGGGGCAGAACCTAACGATAACAGCCCCCCATGCATTAGAAAATGTAATTCGCCAGCCACCCGACAGATGGCTAACAAATGCCAGGATGACTCATTACCAAGCCCTGCTGTTAAACTCAGATCGTATTAAGTTTACCTCAGCCACAGGACTCAACCCGGCCACCTTGCTACCCGACCCTGACCTGGAAAGCACTACCGTCATCCATGATTGTCAGGAAGTACTGGCTGCAGCACACCGTAGCAGACCAGACTTGATGGATCAGCCCCTCCCCAACGCCGACGTTACCTGGTTTACTGACGGAAGCAGTTTCCTAGAGGAAGGTAAGCGTCGGGCGGGAGCTGCCGTGGTAGACGGGAAAGAGGTCATCTGGGCAGCCGCATTACCACAAGGGACATCGGCCCAACGGGCTGAACTAATCGCCATGACTAGAGCATTGGAACTAGCAGAAAACAAAAAGGTAAACATCTATACGGACAGTAGGTACGCATTTGCTACCGCCCATGTCCATGGGGCCATTTACCAACAAAGAGGGTTGCTCACCTCGGCGGGCAAAGAAATTAAAAACAAAGAAGAAATAGTGGCACTGCTAGCTGCCCTCATGCTCCCCACTAAAGTCAGCATCATTCATTGCCCCGGACACCAGAAGGACAATACCCCGGTGACAAGAGGCAACAACATGGCAGATAGGGTGGCACGAGAAGTGGCTCTACGGGAAATCATACTAGAACTATCAGATGAGAGTCCTGGGAAACCAAATGATAGGGGAACAATTACCCCAGCCATAACTAAAGGAACATTATCTCCTCAACAAGCAAAATCCATGCTACAACAGATTCACAGATGGACACACTTGGGAACCAAGAAGATGGTATCCCTATTACATAAGACAGGTTATGATACCTCTGGATTAACCAAAATAGCTGAGCAGATTGCACGAGAGTGCATTCCATGCCAACAGGTAAACTCCCATAAAGGAAAACTTGAGGTCGGAAAAAGGCTCAGAGGAGACCGCCCAGGAGCCTATTGGGAGGTCGACTTCACTGAAATATGCCCTGGAAGGTACGGTAACAGGTATCTTCTAGTTTTTATAGATACCTTCTCAGGATGGGTAGAAGCTTTCCCGACGAAGAAGGAGACAGCTACTGTGGTGGCCAAAAAGATCTTAGAAGAAATTTTCCCCCGGTTCGGGGCACCAAAGGTAATAGGATCAGATAATGGTCCCGCCTTCGTCGCCCAGGTAAGTCAGGGTGTGGCCAAATACCTGGGGACTGATTGGAAATTACATTGTGCCTATAGACCCCAGAGTTCAGGACAGGTAGAGAGAATGAATAGAACTCTAAAAGAGACCCTAACTAAATTGTCCATAGAGACTGGCGGTACAGATTGGACGGTGCTCCTTCCCTTAGCCCTGTTCCGGGCTAGAAATACCCCCTCCCGCTATTATCTTACTCCATTTGAAATACTATACGGGGCCCCACCTCCTCTTTTTACGCTAAGGGAGAAATTAAGTCCTGACTGCCAGAATAACACTGACTTATGTGCTAGGCTGTTGGGACTCCAGTTGGTCCAAAAGGAGGTGTGGTCCCAGCTGGCAGAGGCTTACCGACCAGGAACACCAGCAGAGGCTCATCCCTTCCAAGTCGGAGATTCCGTGTACGTCCGTCGGCACCGAACCCAGACTCTAGAGCCTCGGTGGAAAGGACCATACATCGTCCTGCTCACCACCCCCACGGCTATAAAGGTAGACGGCATCGCTGCGTGGATCCACGCTTCACACGTGAAGGCCGCACCAGCATCTGCAACATCGGAATGGCGAGCCCAAAAGACCAGCAACCCGCTCAAGCTCAAGCTTCTGCGATCATCAGATTTATAACTTTAACTCTGTTACCCCTACTGACTGTGAGTAATTTTAGTCCTCACCTGCCCCAGCATTTAACCTGGCAGGTAATTTCCCAAACTGGAGATGTAATATGGTCTGTTAGCCATACTGCTGCTCCTTGGACCTGGTGGCCAGACCTTTTCCCCGATGTTTGTAAATTAGCCATAGGAGCTCCCAATTGGGACACCGCACACTCCCATGATCGTCAAAATGCCCCATCCATACCCGGTCGGGCCGGCCAATACGGCTGCCAAAACTCGGGTACGCGACAGAAACTTAGCAACCCTACCTTTTATGTATGCCCGGGATTTCATCGCCATAGGTCCCTAAATTATCAATGTGGGGGAAAGGAACATTTTTATTGTAAAAGCTGGGGGTGTGAAACCACAGGAGACACCTATTGGAAGCCCACCTCTGGCTGGGACTTTATTAAGGTGACAGCCAATTATACACACCCAACCAACCCCTTAACTTATAGGCCTGAATGTACTAAATGGTGCCATCCCCTTAAGATCTCTTTTAGTAAACCAGGAAAAAAAGGATAAAAACTGGATAAATGGCCATTCATGGGGAATCAGGTTTTATAAAGAAGGATATAATGATGGATTACTAATGACCATCAAACTAAAAATTGAAACCCCTACTCCAGTTCCTATAAGCCCCAACCCTGAGATAGGGCACTCTTTGCTACCTTTGGTCCCTCCCACAGCGTTACCAGAGATAAGAAACCAAACTTCTGAGCCAAAAGGAATAACAATCAAGCCCAAGACCCCCCGGGACCGAATGCTCTCATTGGTCCAGGCGGCTTTTGAGGTTTTAAATGCCACAAACCCGGAGGCTACCAAATCATGTTGGCTTTGCTATGCTGCTCCTCCCCCTTATTATGATGCTATAGGATATAATTCTAATTATAATAATGTTAACACTCCAGATCAATGTCGATGGAAACAAGAAGGAAATAGTAAATTGACCCTGGCCTCAGTATTAGGAAACGGTACATGTGTAGGAACGCCCCCCTCGTCCCACCGACATCTTTGTGCCAATTTAAGCCTCCCACAGGGCTCAGGGTATCTCCTCCCTCCTCCGGATGGATGGTGGGCATGTAACACAGGATTGACCCCCTGCATTTCTTTAGAGGTCCTTAAAGCTTCAACCGATTTTTGTGTGTTAGTTCAGCTGGTCCCCAGACTCATTTATCATTCAGATTCATCCTTTCTAGATGAATATGAGGGCAGAGGAAGGTTTAAGAGGGAACCCATAACACTCACCCTGGCTGTACTCCTAGGACTAGGAATGGCAGCCGGGGTAGGAACGGGTACAACAGCCCTCATCCAACAACCCCACTATTATGATGCCTTAAGGCAAGCTGTAGATGTTGACCTCCGGGCATTAGAAAGTTCCATAACTCAGTTAAAAGAATCCCTCACCTCGCTTTCAGAGGTGGTAATGCAAAACAGGAGGGGATTAGATCTGCTGTTCCTTAAGGAGGGCGGACTATGTGCTGCACTAAAAGAAGAATGCTGTTTTTATATTGATCATTCTGGGGCTATTACCAAAACAATGGACAAACTTAGGGAGCGCCTGGACAAAAGACAACAGGAAAGGGAAAATCAAAAAGGATGGTTTCAATCATGGTTTGATAAATCTCCCTGGCTTACTACTTTAGTTTCCACCTTGTTAGGGCCCCTCATTATTTTATTGTTGCTTTTAACTTTTGGACCATGCATTCTGAATCGCCTGATAGCCTTTATTAGAGAACGCATTAGTACGGTACAAGTTTTAATGCTAAGGCAACAATACCAAAACTCGCAAAAAGAAACTGAAACTCCATGATTGGAATTAGTTACAAACAAAAAAAAAAGGGGGGAATGTGGGGCCGTTAGGGACTTTCCACCCCCTCACTTGTTCCCGTAAACCAATTCTTCTCCCTATCGTGCGCCACTCCTTCTCCCTATCGAAACCAATTCTTCTCCCTATCGTGCGCCACTCCTTCTCCCTATCGAAACCAATTCTTGGAGTTTTTCAGTTGACGGGGACTTGCCAGACAGCGGGTAATTTTCCAGTTGCCCGTAACAGGTATACGCCCTAACCGCCACAATGAACAGACAACTATAACGGCCAGAAGGTGGGACAAAAGTTCCTAAGCCAATGAATTCAAAAGTCACCACATTTACCCAATCATTGTGAGAATATACCCGCCCTATGAATAAATAAACCTATAAAAAGTATGTGATTCCGCTTTTAGGGGTTCCCCATCGGCCTCCTGCGTGAGGTTCAGGGGACCCCGGTGCATCGGCTCCTAATAAACCTCTTGCGTGTTGCAACGGCTCTCGACTCTTGGCGGTTCTTGGGCGAGTTGGAATCCCTCGTAGACCGCTTGGGTCTAACATGCTGCGAGATTAGAGACACATAGTGTAACAGGGAAGAGCCAATTTTGACTCCATGTTGGATCTGTTTCTCTGACTTTAGCCTTTGCTTTTCATTGCTTTTGTTACTATAATCATACATAATGGCCTGCCTCTGGGAACCCTACCCACCTGTGAATAGCTGCAAGAAAGAAGTAGTTAACACATCCCCTCCCGAGGCTGGTCATTCCAGGAGATGTTTTGCAAGACTGTTGGCCCTTTTTACTTTGCTTCCTCCCCGCCTCTCCCTCTCCATTCTGCCTTTTTACTTTACTTCCCTCTCTCATTCTATAAAAGAAACTGGCATCCAGACCCTGATGAGATAGTTTTATGGGGACCCTAGTCCGCCATCTTCTCGGTCTGCCGGCTTTGCAAATAAAGTCGTCTTCCTTGCCTCAGCACCTCGTCTCCTACTTATTGATCTGTTGTGCAGCCAGCAGAGCGAGCTTGGACTCAGTAACAAATTTGGCTTAGCCAGCCAGGAGCCCTGCAGCTTGTGGCTAGCCGGTCCCGTCAGGGAACACCGGGGCAAAGCCCTAGCAGCTGCCGGAACCATATGTCCTAAGGATTTTCCCTTCAAAATGCCCCGAAGGGGCACCAGCTACCCCAGCGCTTGGCAGTTGAAGCAAGGAACTGCTTCGACTACGAATCAAGTCGGTCTACGAGTCGACCGACTTGATTTTGAAAGGTAACTTGCTCTGGCGTGCACGCCGGGAACATATTCCCCCCTCAGTTTGGGCTTTTCCTTCACAGGACAAGCCAATTTGTTTGGTTGGGGTACCCTGTTGGAGAGGGGAATCGTTGTTGGACTCTACCCTGACCTTGGGAACCGGTTTGTTGGTTTTGCTTTTGGTTTTGTGTGCATCGACGTTGGAATTTGTTTGTGCTTTTTGTGTTGGAATTTGTTTGCGTCTTTTGTGTTTTGACGTTCTCAAGCTTATAGAAATGGGAAATACTCCATCTATCCTGAAGGAGAGCTTTGTGGCATATATTAGACAAACGGGCAAAACATAGCTATGAGCCTATGACTAAGAAAGACATGATATACTATTGTAATACGGTGTGGAAACAATATATGTTAGGATCAGAAAAACGATGGCCCCTGAATGGGTCACTCAATTATTTTATGATCTCGCAGTTAGAAGTGTTTTGCAAAAGACTGGGGAAAAGACATGAGATTCCATATGTAGAAGCATTTATGCTATTGCATCAGGAGGAAAAGGGTCAGAGGGCTGCCACCTTATGGTGCAGCAGTCAGAAAGAAAACCTATGGGTAACTATTCTATAAGGAGAAGAGGGAGAAAATGAGAGTGGGGACGTATTATTTCAAAACTTAAACCCCCCTCCTCCAGCCTATCCAGCTCCCCCAACAGCTGAACAGGCTGCACCTGCAGTTGTTCCAACTGCCCCCCCCATGCCGCCAACATATTCACCGCCTCCTGTTTCCCCTACCCATGGGGATCAAAGAGTAGTTTCTATGTTAACCCCTGGAACTCAGGAACCTGGTTTAGTATCACCATCTAAGAACCAACAGAGCACACAATTTGGACCGGGAGCCACTTCTGTGGGGCCTTTAGGGACTTTCCACCCCCTCACTTGTTCCCGTAAACCAATTCTTCTCCCTATCGTGCGCCACTCCTTCTCCCTATCGAAACCAATTCTTGGAGTTTTTCAGTTGACGGGGACTTGCCAGACAGCGGGTAATTTTCCAGTTGCCCGTAACAGGTATACACCCTAACCGCCACAATGAACAAACAACTATAACGGCCAGAAGGTGGGACAAAAGTTCCTAAGCCAATGAATTCAAAAGTCACCACATTTACCCAATCATTGTGAGAATATACCCGCCCTATGAGTAAATAAACCTATAAAAAGTATGTGATTCCGCTTTTAGGGGTTCCCCATCGGCCTCCTGCGTGAGGTTCAGGGAACCCCGGTGCATCGGCTCTTAATAAACCTCTTGCGTGTTGCAACGGCTCTCGACTCTTGGCGGTTCTTGGGCGAGTTGGAATCCTTCGTAGACCGTTTGGGTCTAACACTTCCACAGCAGGGCAATTTCCCTTGCGCCAATATCCTGTAAGAGTCCAGGGGACTGCCTTGGACTTGAGGCATCCAATTCTAATTTCCCCACAGGAGCCCCAGGTAACAATGACGGTGGGGAACAAGTTGACTGACTTTCTAATAGATATTAGATAAATAGATGATATATTAGATAGATAATATTATCTAATATATAATAGATATTAGATATTGCCATATTCTGTGGCAAACACCACGGTGGCAGAGAAAACATCTCAGTCTATCCCAGTCATGGAAGTTGCTGGAGAAGTACAAAACCGTTTGTTGTTACAATCTCTAGAATGCCAACTAGGGGACCTCACCCTACAGGGCCATGGATCCCGAGCGAACATGGACCCCTCCTCCCCCAAGGTACAGGCCCTTTTGGATATGCATTTCATGGCCCAGTCTGACCCAGACATCAGGTGCAAAATTCAGAAAGCAACTGCTGATCCTCAGACCCCAATGAACGATTTGCTCCAATTGGCTTATTCGGTTTTCAATGATAGGGATATGGTCGAAAAGGCTGAACGCACTCAGAAATACACAAAAGGCCCAAATGATTGCAGTGGCTTTGTCTGCTCAAAGACCACTAACTAGGAGGCCAGCTTTTCCAGGCCAATCTGGCCCTGGCGGACCACTAGGCCCATGGGTACCCAGACAGGACCAGTGTACCCAGTGCGGACAAAAGGGGTACTGGAGGGAAGATTGCAATCGATGTGCTCTTTGCAGACAGCCAGGGCATTGGAAGAAGGAATGCCCCAGATGCCAGAGAGCGACGGGAGCCCCTCGGCCATTGATGGTTTCTCAATCAGAAGACTGAGGGAGCCCAAGGCTGAAAGTGGCTCTGCCTAGGGGTACCATCTACATAACTAATGTCAAGCCTTGGGTGGTCATTGATGTGGCAGGCCTCTTGATAGAATTTAGCTTATAGATTACTGGTGCAACCTTTTTGGTCTCAACCCAAAGGACTGAAAACCTTAGCAACTGTGGGGCCTTTAGGGACTTTCCACCCCCTCACTTGTTCCCGTAAACCAATTCTTCTCCCTATCGTGCGCCACTCCTTCTCCCTATCGAAACCAATTCTTCTCCCTATCGTGCGCCACTCCTTCTCCCTATCGAAACCAATTCTTGGAGTTTTTCAGTTGACGGGGACTTGCCAGACAGCGGGTAATTTTCCAGTTGCCCGTAACAGGTATACGCCCTAACCGCCACAATGAACAGACAACTATAACGGCCAGAAGGTGGGACGAAAGTTCCTAAGCCAATGAATTCAAAAGTCACCACATTTACCCAATCATTGTGAGAATATACCCGCCCTATGAGTAAATAAACCTATAAAAAGTATGTGATTCCGCTTTTAGGGGTTCCCCATCGGCCTCCTGCGTGAGGTTCAGGGAACCCCGGTGCATCGGCTCCTAATAAACCTCTTGCGTGTTGCAACGGCTCTCGACTCTTGGCGGTTCTTGGGCGAGTTGGAATCCTTCGTAGACCGTTTGGGTCTAACACAACAATAAAGACTATGTAATGGGGGTGTCAGGGAAGGGGCAGGGGCACACATTCCTGGAACCCCTTTTGTGCAACATCAATGGCCAGTGTTTCTACATTCTTCCTTTCTGTCTGTGCCCGACTGTCCCATCTCTTTAATGGGAAGAGAGTTATTAACTAAGTTAGGGGCCACTGTGTTCCTTGAGGGGCAAGGGAACCGCCCTTACAGATTTCTTAAACCTAGGGAAGATCCTCAAAAGTGTTTGTAAATAGATTACCAAAATAGGAGGCCACTGGTCTGACTAAACTACCCATAGCTGATATTCAGAGCCTGATAGGAATTTTGGAAGAGGCCTTCTCCCCTAAGCTAAATGAGGAAAAATAAAACTTTCCAACACAGGTAAATGGGTATGTTAGTCCTTCAATATCATTGAGGTAGCCACCCAAGTCTTTCTTTGAAAAAAAAAAAAACAAAACTGACCTTGTTTCACAGATGTAGTCTTTACAGGACCAGAAGTGTGGCTCCCAAAATAATCCAAAGCCCACCAATCCTTTTACCACTCCCCAAACCTTCCCTATTTGTCTTAAGAGGCTTGTAAGTATTAAAAGGGGAAACAAAGACATCCTAGGAGAAACTTGCCTGTATCATTAAGGTGTAAATTTCCTATCTGGTGTCTCAGGAACCCTTACCTCTGCCATCTTTCTAAAATGCAAAGGTTTTATATAGATAACTCCCGTGAATTGATTGCAAAAATAAACACTTCAATAGAAGAATGGATCAAAAAAGTAAACAAGCAATTCATAAAATAATTATAAATAGGCATAAAACATATGAAAAAAGTTTCAAACATATCTGCAAATAAACAGGGAAATAATAAGAAACTTTTGTCCATCCAGATTAGCAAAGATCAAACAGAATGATAAATTTTAACAGACATTTGAAAACACAGTTGATATGAAAAAATGACAGAGCAGATTTGAAAAACAATTTTAAAGAAAATCTAAACCAGAAAAATACAACTTCACCTAACTACTCTTTTTTTTTAACAGATCTTTATTGGAGTATAATTGCTTCACAATACCGTGTTAGTTTCTGTTGCACAACAAAGCAAATCAGCCATATGCATACACGTGTCCCATATCCCCTCCCTCTTGAGCCTCCCTCCCATCGTCCCTATCCCACCCCTCTAGGTCGCCGATCTCCCTGTGCTATGCAGCTGCTTCCCACCAGCCAACTATTTTACATTTGGTAGTATATATATGTCGATGCTACTCTCACTTCGCCCCAGCTTCGCCCTCCCACCCCATGTCATCTAGTCCATTCTCTATGCCTACCTCTTTATTCCTGCCCTGCAACTAGGTTCATCAGGACCTTTTTTTTTTTTTTTTTTTTTTTTAGATTCCATATATATATGTTAGCATACGGTATTTGTCTTTCTCTTTCTGACTTACTTCACTCTGTATGACAGACTCTAGGTCCATGCACCTCATTACAAATAACTCAGTTTCATTCCTTTATATGCCTGAGTAATATTCCACTGTATATAGGTGCCACATCTTTACCCATTCATCTGTTGATGGACATTTAGGTTGCTTCCATGTCCTGGCTGTTGTAAATAGTAATGCAATGAACATTGTGGTACATGTATCTTTTTGAATTATGGTTTTCTCAGGGTATATGCCCAGTAGTGGCATTGCTGGGTCATATGGTATTTCTATTTTTAGGTTTTTAAGGAAACTCCATACTGTTCTCCATAGTGGCTGTATCAATTTACATTCCCACCAACAGTGCAAGAGGGTTCCCTTTTCTCCACACCCTCTCCAGCATTTATTGTTTGTAGATTTTTTGATGATGGCCATTCTGACTGGTGTGAGGTGACACCTCATTGTAGTTTTTTTTTTTTTTTTGTGGTACGCGGGCCTCTCACCGCCGTGGCCTCTCCCATTGCGGAGCACAGGCTCCGGACGCGCAGGCTCAGCGGCCATGGCTCACGGGCCCAGCCGCTCCGCGGCATGCGGTACCCTCCCGGACCGGGGCACGAACCCGCGTCCCCTGCATCGGCAGGCGGACTCTCAACCACTGCGCCACCAGGGAAGCCCTTGTAGTTTTGATTTGCATTTCTCTAATGATTGGTGATGATGAGCATCTTTTCATGTGCCTCTTGGCCATCTGTAAGTCTTCTCTGGTGAAATGTCTCTTTAGGTCTTCTAACCATTTTTTTTTTTTTTTTTTTTTTTTGCGATACGCGGGCCTCTCACTCTTGTGGCCTCTCGCGTTGCGGAGCACAGGCTCCGGACGCGCAGGCTCAGCTGCCATGGCTCACGGGCCCAGCCGCTCCGCGGCATGCAGGATCTTCCTGGACCGGGGCACGAACCCGTGCCCCCTGCATCGGCAGGCGGACTCTCAACCACTGCGCCACCAGGGAAGCCCTTTCTGCCCATTTTTTAATTGGTTCTTTGTTTTGTGATATTGAGCTCCATGAGCTGTTTGTATATTTTGGAGATTAATCCTTTGTCCATTGTTTCATTTGCAAATATTTTCTCCCATTCTGAGGGTTGTCTTTTGGTCTTGTTTATGGTTTCCTTTGCTGTGCAAAAGCTTTTGAGTTTGAATAGGGCCCATTTGTTTATTTTTGTTTTTATTTTCATTACTCTAGGAGGTGGCTTTCAATTTAATGATAAAAAGAATGTAATAAAATTTAGTATTTTTTAATGTTGATTGTTGAAATAATGATATTTTAGATATGCTGGGTTAAATGCAGTATATTATTAAAATTAAATTCACCTCTTATTACCTTCTTAAATGACTACTAAAAAATTAAATTACCTAGGTGGCTCACATTCATGGCTCACAATATTTTTCCATTGGATAGAACTGGCCTAAACTGACACCAATACCATTTTTTAAAAACTTTTCTTAGGATGAAAACGTGTACAGAAAACTGCATAATATATAATGTATAATTTTATGAATAATTAGAAGCTAAACATCTGTGTAACCTCCACCCAGATCAAGAAATAAAACATTTTCAGGATTCTGGAAAATACCATGTGCCCCCTTTCCTTCAAAACACTGCTGCCTCTTCCCCTAAACATAGTCACTGTTCTTTAGCTGTGGTCATAGTCTTGCCTTTATTTAAAGTTTTACTACCTATATAAGTAACCCTAAGCAATAAGGTTTAGTTTTGTCTATTTTGTACCTTTATATATAATAAACGGAATCCAACTGCATATAATCGTTTTGGTTTCTTTTTAACATGTTTTTAAGATTCATGCAAGATATTGCATGTAGCTATACATTTCTACGGTTACATAACATTCTTCTGTATGACTATACCATATATTTGATATTCATTTTCCTGTTGACAGAAAGGTGTTGCTTTCGAGGATATTGTATTTTACTATTACAAATAGCACGACTATGAACATTTCTGTACATGAATCGTGAAGCACAGGTGCATAAGTATATACATATGAATTGACTAGATCATATACAATGCATATCTTCAAATGTAAAATTTTCCAAAGTGGTTATATGAAAATTATACTCCCACCAGTAAACTATGCATGTCCCCATTGCTCATGATCCTTGCCAACACTTAATATCATTATACATTTTAATTTTTGCCATTTTAGTGGGTATATACTAGTATCTCTTTGTGGTTTTAACTTGTCTATCTCTAATCAGCAGTGAAGTTTAGCAGATTTTCATATGTTTAATGGCTATTTCAATTTCCTTTTTCTGAAGTACCTGTTAAGTATTTGCTCGTTTTCTATTGACCGTTGACATATATTCTGATCATTCTGCAAGACCATCAAACCTGCTCTCAATTTCACAGCTGTTTCTTCCAGACGGGCAGATAGTCTCAATGTTCTCAAAAACAAAAGCGTATTTGAAGGTCATGTTTAACTTTCTGCGTTCTCAACTTTTACTCATTTGGGCCTGGTGGTTCTTCACTAGCTTGTTTGCTCTCCAATGTATTTAAGAGGTTTTCTTTGTAATTTATTTTTATTATTTTTATTTGCCCTCAGTTAGCAGGTTGGTCTAATTTACTATCCCATGGCTCAAAAAATCAGAAATGTAGGCAATTTTTATGATTTAATTACACTGATTTCTTATCATATAGGGCTTTGTTGTCTGGGATCAATGTGTACAATGATCATTCCATGTAAAAACTCACTACATGGATTTCTGCTGCTGCCTACAAAGAAATAGCTGCTGGAACAATTACTCTCTCACCATCAACAATGATAAAACTGGGAAAAAATATAAGAAATCACTGCTTTATGATATTAAACAACAGACAGCACAAGAATGAGATCTGTGTGAGAAGGGAAATAAAGAAGATGAGCTCTATGACTAACTCAGCTCTCTGCCCAGAGGAAATTTATGAACTGACAAAGGGAGGGGGAACCAAACAATGTTTGGTAATCTCACTGAGTAGAGGAGTCAAAAATGAAATTTGGAGAGGCTGAGGTAGCTAGAATTTGGGGAACAAAGTAACAAACCAGAAAGTGCTACACAGATAACATCCTCCAGAAATCTTTGTGTTTGTCCTCTTGACTTTTTATGTGAGTATCAATCTGAATACATGCAAGACGAAAACTCCGTGAGGTCAGGCAAAGAATAATTGCTACCAAAGAATTTGTTTAGTAGGGCTAAACAAATTCTAGAAGAGAGGCCACTTTAAAGACCTGTCTGAAGAAAAGCTTAAAAACAAGCCTTTAAAAAAAAAAAACAACAAAAAAAACAAAAAAAACAAGCCTTTAAAGGATCAAGCTGATAGGCAAATACCTCAACTGTCTGCCAGAACAAATCTAACACTTAACATAAAATTTTAAATGTCTGGAACTTAGAAAACAATTAATACATATATAAAGAAGCAGAAAAATGTTACATATAACAATGAGAAAAATAAGTCAAAATAAGCAGACCTAGAAATAACAGAGATGATACAATTAATAGTGACTTTAAAACAGGTATTATAGGGCTTCCCTGGTGGTGCAGTGGTTGAGAATCTGCCTGCTAATGCAGGGGACACGGGTTTGAGCCCTGGTCTGGGAGGATCCCACATGCCACGGAGCAACTAGGCCCGTGAGCCACAACTACTGAGCCTGCACGTCTCGAGCCTATGCTCCGCAACAAGAGAGGCCGCACTAGTGAGAGGCCCGCACACCGCGATGAAGAGTGACCCCCACTTGCCACAACTAGAGGAAGCCCTCTCACAGAAACGAAGACCCAACACAGCAAAAATAAATAAATTAATTAATAAACTCCTACCCCCAGCATAAAAAAAAAAAAAAAGAGTAGGAGCCTGTCCTACTCATTAATGGTACCAACATCTACCTAAGTAAAAAACAAAAAAAAAACAGGTATTATAAACATGCTCAAGAATTTTAAAGAAAATACGAACATAATGAAGAGAGAAATAGAAGATAAAATAATGAGCAAGATGGAAATTCAGAAGATATATAATGCAGTATCTGAAATGAAAATTTAACTGGAGAAGATTAGCAGCAAATTAGATGCTGCAGAATCAAAGATATAATAAAGAATAAAAGATCAATAAACTTGAATAACTGGCATCAGAAACTATCAAAATGGGTGCTTCCCTGGTGGCGCAGTGATTAAGAATCTGCCTGCCAATGTAGGGGACACAGTTCGAGCCCTGGTCCGGGAGGATCCCTCATGCTGTGGAGCAACTAAGCCAATGCGCCACAACTACTGAGCCTGCATGCCACAACTACTGAAGCCTGCACGCCTAGAGCCCGTGCTCTGCAACAAGAGAAGCCACCGCAATGAGATGCCTGCACACCGCAACAAAGAGTAGCCCCCACTCGCCACAACTGCAGGAAGCCCGCACACAGCAATGAAGACCCAACGCAGCCGAAACTAAAAATAAATTTAATTTAAAAAAGATCTTAAAAAAAAAAAAGAAACTATTCAAAATGAAGCATAAAATGAAAAAGACTAAAAATAAACATAGTCTCATTGCTCTGTAGGACAATTTCAAGCAGTGTCTAGCATATATGTAATTATAGCCATAGGAAGAATGGGGGACTGGTGAGTCAAAAATAATATCTGAATTAATGATGGCCAACAATTTTTCAGTTGATGAAAACTATAAACCCACTAGTCCAAGAAACTTAACAAGCCCAAAGAACAACACAAAGAAAATCACACCATTTTATAAGTTGACAGAAAAACATTGAAAAAGTCAAAAAAGCAGCTAGAGGAACAAAGATACAAAATATCATAGACTTCTCATCCGAAATTATGCAAGGCAGAAGAAAGTTAAACATTTTTAAAATGTGGAACGAAAAACTGTCAGTGTTGAATTCTAGGTATTATGAAAATACCCTTCAAAAATTAAAGTGAAATAAATATTTGTCATCAGACACACAAAACCTGAGAGAAATGATCACCAACAGACCTGTACTATAGGAAAATGTTATCTAAGTTTTAAAGGCAGAAGTGAAATAACAGATTAATTTTGTGATGGTTAATTTTTGTGTGTCAACTTGACTAGGCTTACCAGATGCCCAGATAGCTGGTAAAATATTTCTGGGTATGTCTGTGAGGGTGTTTCCAGAAGAAGAAGAGATTAGCATTGAATCAGTACTAAGTAAAGACAATCACCTTCACCAGTGCACATGGGCAGCATACCATCTGTTGAGGGCCTAGAAGGAATAAAAAGGCAGAAGAAGAGTCAATTCCCTCTCTTTGCTAGAGCTGAGACATCCATCTTCTGCCATGGGACATTGGCAGTCCTGGTTCTCAGTCTTTTGGACTCGGACTGAATTACACCATAGGCTTTCCTGGGCCTCTAGCTAGCAGATGACAGATCATGGGACTTGTCAGCCTCCATAAGTGCATGAGCCAATTCCTATAATAAATCTCCTCTCATATTTATGTATCCTTGTGGTTCTGTGTCTCTGGAGAACTCTGACTAATACAAACTTGGAGCTACACAAAGGAGTGAAGACTATTAGAAATGGTAAATATATGGGTAAGTATAAAAGGGTTTTTTTCCTCTACTTTTAAAATGAAAAAAGATTTGAGAAACAATGAAATAATGTATTTATTGTGAAGTTTTAAACATATATAGAATAAAAAGTATGACAGCGATAGCGCAAAGGACAGTAGGGTGAATCAAAGTATACTATTGTAATGGTTTTACATTATTTGTGAAATGGTATATTATATGAAGGTAAACTATAAATTGATAAATTAAAATGTATACCATATGCCCTAGAGCAACCTCTGAGAAAATAAACCAAGGAGTTATAGCTAAGAAACAGAGTGGAAATAACATGGAAAACCAAAACATGCTCAATTTATCTAAAAGAAAATGGGGAAAGTTGGTAGAAAAGGGCAAATTGCAGATGGGAGAAATAGAAATGAATAGCAAGATGGCAGATTTAAACTTAGATGAATATGTAATTAAATTAAATAAAAATGACCTGAATTTCCAATTAAAAGGCACAGATTGTCAGACTGGATAAAAAATGCAAGAACCAACTATGTGCTTTCCTTAAGAAACCCACTTAAAATATATAGATTGACTAAAAGTAAAAGGATGGAAAACAAGATACCACACAAACATAATCAGGGATTTACCCAAGAGAAATGTAAATGTATGCCCATCCAAATATCGGTATGCAAATATTAATAGACGCTTTATTTATCAGGGTCAAAAACTGGAAAGAACCCTGGTATCTCTCAACAACTGAATACATAACCAGTTGTACATCCACACAGTAGAACCCTACTCACTAATAAAAAGCAACGAACTACTGATACAACAACATGATTGAAGGTCATTATGCTGAGCAACGTAAGTCAGATATAAAAGCATACATACCACATGATATGTTTGTATGAAATTCTAGAAAAGGCAAAACTAATATATAGTAATAGAAAGCAAAGCACTGGCTGCCTGGGCCTGGGGAGAGGGTAGAGGTACTGACTACAAAGAGGTACAAGCGAACTTTCTCAGGTAATAGAAATGTTCTATATTTTTGATCATTGGTTGGATCATTGATAGTTACACAGGAGTATACATTTGTCAAAACTCATGCAACTGTACCTTGAAAATTAGATTCCTGTGATTTATCCATCAATAAAATTGATATTTATTGAAACACTTTCTAAGTTGTGAGCTAGTGCATCAGGCTCCATCTCCCTATTACTACTCTTCACGCAGCCTACACTTCAACCTCCCCAAACTCCTGGCAATTACCAGGAAGAACAATGGCTTTTCTTTTACATGAGTCTTGACCTGGAACGTCCTTCCTTCTATGTGTACTTATTGGCAAACTCTTATTTATTCTTCATGACATTGCTCAACTGAAGTGTTACCGAGTCCAGGCTCACTCTGCTCGTCACACGACACACCAATAAATCGGGAGACGAAGTGTTGAGGCAAGGAATAGTGACTTTATTCGGAAAGCCGGGCCTCTGAGAAGATGGCGGAGTAATGTCCTAGAATACCATCATATGGGGTCTGGATGCTAGTTTCTTTTTTAGAACAGAGAGGGGGAGGAGGTGAGGAAATAAAGTAAAATGGCCATAAGTCTTGCAAAACATCTCCTGGTTTGGCCAGCCTTGGGAAGGGGATGTGTTAATTTCTTCTTTCTTGCAGCCATTCACAGGTGGGCAGGGTCAGGGTGTCTCCCTGTGAGCTGAACAAAGGCACTTTAGCTTAACATTTAGGCAGAGGGGCAGGGTTCCCTGAGGGAGGTCATTATGTTTGCTTAAAGTTATAGACAGCATCCTTTTAGTGATTATAGTAACAAAAAGCAACAGAGAGCAAAGGTAAAAGTAAAAGGAACAGATCCAACATGGAGTCAGATTTTGTTCTTCCCTGTTACAGAAGGAGCATCATCTCATAGAGTAGACAGATCTGAAGAGAATGTGGTCTGCCCCATTTTTGCTCCACAACATTGAAAAGGGCAATTAATCTAATATCTTCCTTTATAACAAAAGTATATAAATTTCTCCTTCAGATAAATTTTTCCACAAATTAAATACAATAGGATACATAAAAAGTGCTTGGCACTACTATATATAAAATAGATAACTAATAAGAACAAGTTGTATAGCACAGGGAACTCTACTTGATACTCTGTAATGGCTTATATGGGAAAAAATCTAAAACAAACAAAAAACTGGATATATGTATAACTGATTCACTTTGCTGTACACCTGAAACTAACACAACATTGTAAATCAGCTATACTCCAATAAAAAAAATTTTTTTAAAAAGTGCTTGGAACACATCAGACATGATAAATGCTCATTTTCATTCCTATATTCCAGCACTCATCACATTGTGATGTAATTATCTCCGACTACCAGAGTGTCTCACAAATAATAAACACTAACTGTTAATTATATTAACATGAATGAACATGGATGAACAAGGAGACATAAGGGCTAGATATTAATTCTAAGTTCCTTTTTACTTTTACTTCTTTACTTTTTTTGGGGGGAAGGGGTTCTTTTTTGCGATACGCGGGCCTCTCACTGTTGTGGCCTCTCCCGTTGTGGAGCACAGGCTCCAGATGCACAGGCTCAGTGGCCATGGCTCACGGGCCCAGCGGCTCACGGGCCCAGCCGCTCACGGGCCCAGCCGCTCAGTGGCATGTGGGATCTTCCCGGACCGGGGCACGAACCTGTGTCCCCTGCATCAGCAGGCGGACTCTCAACCACTGCGCCACCAGGGAAGCCCATTCTTTACTTATTTTTATGAAACGCTGAACTCCTTTATTCCCTTTTTTTTGCCTTCAGCATAAATATTTCCCATGCAAAAGACATTAAGTTTGTACAATATAAAGTAGATAATTGATATCTTTCAAGAGGTATTTGTATTTGAATAAGAATCTCATAAAACTGTATCATGACGCTACAATGAATATATTACTATTAATAAAAATTAATAAAGATTATTTTAATGACTGGTTCCAAAGAACATTGGTGGTAATATTTATTACCTTCCACTTAGGACCAAAACATAATATTTTATGGGTATAAGCCACCATTTTTCAAAAATGTTAGTCAGACCTCTTAATCTTTTCACAATATAAAATACTTATCTTTTTCTACCTTCTGAAGAGTGACTGAACCAGTAGACAGACTTTTCTAGCACCTTTATATTAATGTCAACAACCCTGTGTTTTCTTTCCTCATCTTCCTTAAAAGCAGCCTATTCTGGTTTTGATAAAACCCAAGATTTCTGTATTCAAGGCTGACACCATAAAATGGGGGCAAAAACATCTGGTGGGTGTGGAATAGAGTCGTCATTTTGTACAGGGTGATGGCAGTTGTAGGAGAGAAGCAAAACGACAGCTGTGAGGAGGTTCTGAGCAGTTCCTATTTTCAGGATGTGCTGAACTCATAATTCAGGCCTAATGAATGTGTCTTTGAGATGTAACAGCCTGTTTAGATCCCTGCTTCCGCCACTGCAGAAATACTGAATACAGAAATGGTAATGATTTCATGTAAAATTCATAAATAAAATGCAAAGACAAGGGGAATGGTGCACCCCAGTGCTACACAATGCATTGTCATGTGGTGTGAGGGCTGAGTCAATGGAGCTGTTTTTAAAGCCTTAACTGCACTTTATTTTATTTCAGTTAAAATATACACAGAGCCAAAATATTTATAAAGGCCTCTGACACCATGCTGGATAATAAACAGATATGCTCTGTTCTTCCTACAAAACTACTGGGTTAATGTCACCATCAATATAAAAACCTGGTTAAATCACAGGGGGCATAGGCCAGTGATCGAGGTTCACAATGGAGGACTGGATGGAGGGTGTACTATATATGTCTTTATTCTGGCAAATATTTTTTACATTACAGGTTTGGTTTGACATCAAGTACCTATATATGTCAGCATTCAGATGCCCGTATAGTTTCTTTCTATGAATGGCTTCCATAAATAGTTTAGAAGAAATTATTAGTATTCTGGGATGCTGGTTGATAAGTGATAAGCACTAGCAAACAATGAAAAAAGAAATGTAATGAAAACCTCACCAAATTCTTAGTCATCTAGCTAGCTAGACATAGATACAGATGTAGATATAGGTACAGATGTAGACATAGATACTGATATAGATATAGATGAAGGGAGTCTAATACTGGGGAAACTTCTCATATATACTTTTTCTTTATTCTAGTATTCTGCACAAGTGATAAAAAAAACCAAGAAAAAATCAGGTAGGCAAAGCACATACCAATTACAGATAATGATGTGGTTCATAGAACAGGAGTAAGCTCCCCATTTGAATTTTAAATCACAGAATGCAGCAATCTTTAACCTTTCTCATTTCTTGGAAAAGAGCAACATACAGCACCTGCCTGAATACTGTCACAGGACCGCTAAGTTATACAGCGCTTTCTGCACTGCAGCTGGCATCAGTACTGAGTGAAAGGTCATTTCCAAATGCAAACAGGAGAATAAACACATTTTTCAAAGCACTGCATAACTGTATTCAAGGTAATGAAATCAAAATGTATAGCTAGTTCCATACAAAAATTGTCACTTTAAAGTCTTTGCATTCATACTGTTGTCTAGCTTAATAAAAATTTGTATACTCACGGCAGATTTAATCCTGGAGCATGTCTTTTTCTCCCAATTTCCACTGAGCAAATATGACAGTAAGTATGGCACTGTTGAAGGGAAAGTTTGTGACCCAATATAAACTAAACCTTGATATACAGTTAGAAGTGGCCATTCCTTATAAGGTAAGGACACGTGCAGCCCTATTGGCAGCGACATTTGTATTTACATTGCAGTGAATTATGGCCTCGAAGAAATCTCTCACTGAATTTGTCCCCTCAGAATGCTCCAACCCTTTCCAGCCACAGATAGACTAATAAATGGTTACAGGAATTCAGGGCAGCCATTTTAGGACTTGGGGTTGGTAAATTCCTACCCCGGGGACAGTCCTTTCAATTCAGTCTTAACAACAGATAATGAGGACATTATGACTACATTCTTTAAGGATTTTTATGGTACTTTACAATAAAAAGCCTAAAAACCACCAGACAGCCAACACTCAGAATTTATCTATTTTACCACAGTTCCCAAAATATAGTCTCTAAGTTGTATCTTCGATTAAAGGTTCCAAGGATTTCTTAGAGAAATGGCTGAATTAAAGAGTGGAACAGGAAATGTACAAGATTAGCTTAGGACATTACTGTGCCAGAAAGCAAGAAAGCTGTTAAAAACTAACGGGTTAAGGGAGTTCCCTGAAGGGCCAGCGGTTAAAACTCCGTGCTTCCACTGCAGAAGGCACGGGTTCGATCCCTAGTGGGGGAACTAAGATCCCACAGGCCACAGCGTGGCCAAAAAAAAAAAAAAAAATTAAAACAAACAAAAAAACTAATGGGTTAATGTCAAGATGAAGAAGCTTCCAGTCGACTAACATGAGATAATCTGAACATCAAAAAGAATAATGACTTCAATGGATTTAAATATGTCAAGTGTATACAAATCCGTAAGTTCATAACGATACTAAAAATAATCATTTGTCAGACTTCCCTGGTGGTGCAGTGGGTAAGAATCCACCTGCCAATGCAGGGGACATGGGTTTGAGCCCTGGCCCAGGAAGATCCCACATGCCGCAGAGCAACAAAGCCCGTGTACCACAACTACTGACCCTGGGCTCTAGAGCCCGCGAGCCACAGCTACTGAGCCCACATGCCACAACTACTGAAGCCCGCGTACCTAGAGGCTGAGCTCCGAAACAAGAGAACCACCGCAATGAGAAGCCCACGTACCAAAACAAACAAAAAAAGCCCCCCCTCACTGCAACAAAGACCCAACCCTGCCAAAAATAAATAAATTTATTTAAAAATATTTTTTTATGCCCATCATCAAAAAATCTATAAACAATAAATGCTGGAGAGGGTGTGGAGAAAAGGGGACACTCTTGCACTGCTGGTGGGAATGTGAAATGGTTCAGCCACGATGGAGAACAGTATGGAGGTTCCTTAAAAAGCTACAAATAGGATTACCATATGACCCAGCAATCCCACTACTGGGCATATACCCTGAGAAAACCAAAATTCAAAAAGAGTCATGTACCAAAATGTTCATTGCAGCTCTATTTACAATAGCCCGGAGATGGAAACAACCTAAGCACCCATCATCGGATGAATGGATAAAGAAGATGTGGCACATATACACAATGGAATATTACTCAGCCTTAAAAAGAAATGAAATTGAGCTATTTGTAATGAGATGGATAGACCTAGAGTCTGTCATACAGAGTGAAGTAAGTCAGAAAGAAAACGACAAATACCGTATGCTAACACATATATATGGAATTTAAGGGGAAAAAAATGTCATGAAGAACCTAGGGGTAAGACAGGAATAAAGACGCAGACCTACTGGAGAACGGACTTGAGGATATGGGGAGGGGGAAGGGTGAGTTTTGACAGGGCGAGAGAGAGTCATGGACATATACACACTAACAAACGTAGTAAGGTAGATAGCTGGGGGGAAGCAGCCGCAAGGCACAGGGATATTAGCTCGGGGCTTTGTGACAGCCTGGAGGGGTGGGATGGGGAGAGTGGGAGGGAGGGAGACGCAAGAGGGAAGACATATGGGAACATATGTATATGTATAACTGATTCACTTTGTTATAAAGCAGAAACTAACACACCATTGTAAAGCAATTATACCCCAATAAAGATGTTTAAAAAATAAAAAAAAAAAAAAAAATATATATATATATTTTTAAAAAATCATTTGTCACAATTAGAAGTTTCCAGGGCACTAACTCATCTCTCTGAAACTTGATAAATCAAGAAAAGAAGCATTTGTCTTGCCTCTCCAATGCTAAGTATATTTTAGGATAACCCAAGAATTGATGAGTAAAATCCTTCTGTATATAAACCTTCCATCTAATAAATGCAAAATAAATTCTAAAATCAGAATATCACCATGGTGCAACCATTAATAAAACAATAAATCTAGTGAAATAGCATGAATGGCCACTATATCCATTACGTAAGAGGCTGACAGGGAACTTTATAATGGTTGGCTAAAGCTGATAACACCTGAACCTACTGATCAAGCATAGCAGCACTTAAAATAGGACACCAGACATTAGGTCCTTGACGTACAGCTTAGAAAGTACCCTGTGAAGTCACCTACCCAAAATTTAAACTCAAATGAAATGAAAATCTAATTACCTGTTCAAAAGATGTATGAGGAATAATAGAACAATTTGAATGACATAATAAGGGAAAAAAAAATGAGCCAAAACCAGTATGTGGGACATGCTACTGGATAAATGCCACGGTTTCTTTCATTCTTTTTTTAAATTAATTTATTTATATTTTGGCTGCTTTGGGTCTTTGTTGCTGCGTGCAGCAAAAGGGAGCTACTCTTTGTTGGTGGTGCACGGGCTTCTCACTGCGGTGGCTTCTCTTGTTGCGGAGCACAGGCTGTAGGCACACGGGCTTCAGTAGTTGTGGCTCATGGGCTCAGTAGTGGTAGCTCGCAAGCTCTAGAGCACAGGCTCAGTAGTTGTGGCGCATGGGCTTAGCTGCTCCACAGCATGTGGGATCTTCCCAGACCAGGGATCGAACCAGTGTCCCCTGTGCTGTCAGGCAGATTCCTAACCACTGCACCACCAGGGAAGTCCCTGCCATGTTTTCTTATCACATGAAACGTGTAATAATTTTGTAGCATGAAAATGTTTCTTAAGGGACTTAAGAGACGCAACCAATTTCATTCTGTGAAAGTGGATCCTGATTCAAACAGAACAACCGGACAAAGATAATTTTGAGGCAATTAGAAAAAAATTGAAAATGGAATGGATATTAAATAATATTAAGAAATTACTATTAAAAGAACAAAGTTGGGGGCTTCCCTGGTGGCACAGGGGTTAAGAATCCACCCGCCAATGCAGGGGACATGGGTTTGAGCCCTGGTCCAGGAAGATCCCACATGCCGAGGAGCAACTAAGCACTCACTTCAATGTCACAACTACTGAAGCCCGCACGCCTAGAGCCCGTGCTCCACAACAAGAGAAGCCACCGCATTGAGAAGCTCGCACACAATAACGAAGAGTAGCCCCTGCTCACTGCAATTAGAGAAAACCCTCACACAGCAATGAAGACCCAACACAGCCAAAAATACATAAATAAATAAAAATTTAAAAAAAAGAACAAAGTTGGAAGATGCACACTACCTGATTTTAAGACTTACCGTAAAGTTATCATAATCAAGAGAAACATATAGATCAATTGAACAAATTAGAGAACACAGAAATAGACCCACACATATACAGTCAATTGATAAGTTTCAAAGTCAAAGGAAAAATCATAATCTTTTAAAGAAATGTTGCTGGACAGTTGGATACACACACACACACACACACACACACACACACACACGTGAAAGAGAAAGGAAGAGAACTTCAACCTGTATCCCAAACTTTGCACAAAATTAACTCAAAATGGATCATAGGCAGAAATGTAAAATTTTAAAGTATAAAACTTTTAGGAGAGAATCTTCATGATCCTGGGTTAAGCAAAGAGTTCTGATCCATAACAGGTAAAAAAGATAAAGATGACTTTATCAAAATTAAAAACTTTTGCTCTTAAAAAGACATTATTAAAGGAATAAAAAGATAGGCTATAGACTGGCAGAATATATTAGCATATCACTTATTCAACAAGGGATCTGTAGGTAGAATATATAAAGGATTCTCAAAACTTAACAATAAGAAAACAACGCAATACAAAAAATGGTCTAAAAGTCTGCCAGTTATATGTCTTCCACATATTTTCATCAAAGAAGGTATATGGAATGCAAATAAGCATGAGAAAAGTTGCTCAAGACCATTAAGTCATTAGGAAAACACAAAGTTAAATCACAATAACAAACCACTATACACCTATTACAATGGCTAAAATAAAAAAACGAAGCCCGACAATACAAAGTGCTGGTGAGAACGAGGAACACCTAGATCTCTCATACACTGTGTAAATGAACAATGGTACAGCCACACTGGAAAACAGCCTGCCAATTTTTAAACTTTAAACATATACCTACCATATGACTAAACCCCTAGATATCTACCCTAGAGAAATTAAAATGTATATTCACACAAAAACCTGTATATAAGTATTTTTGCATCATTATTTATAATCCCCTGACACTAGAAAAACCCGAATGTCATTCAACTTATGAATGGGAAAAAAAAAAAAACCTCTGGTTACATCCATACATCCTTACAATGGAATCTTACTCAGAAAAAACAAAAAACAACAAGCTATCGATACACACAACATGGATGAATCTCAAATGTGCTATGCTAAGTGAAAAACAGAACAGATTCAAAAGATTACATTCAGTATAATCCCACTTAAATGACATTCCAGAAAAGGCAAAATTACCAAGACTGATAACAAATCAGTAGTTTCTATTGGTTAGGAGTACCAGGAGGATTTGATTACAAGTGGGCAGCACAAGAGAATTTTTGGTGGTGAGGAAACTGTCCTCTATTCTAATGGTGGTGGGTGTTAGAAAACCCTGTGCATTTGCTAAAACTCAGAGAAGTGTATATGCACAAAAACACAAAACTACTCTATGTAAATTAAAAATAAGAACATTTAAAAATAAATTTTATGCAAACCAAAACTACGAGGAGATATCACCTCACACCTGTCAGAATGGCCATCATCATCAAAAAAATCTACAAACAATAAATGCCGGAGAGGGTGTGGAGAAAAGGGAACCCTCTTGCACTGCTGGTGGGAATGTAAATTGATACAGCCACTACGGAGAACAGTATGGAGGCTCCTTAAAAAACTAAAAGTAGAGGTAATCCTCCTGGGCATATATCTGGAGAAAAACATGGTTCAAAAGGATACACGCACCCCAATGTTCACTGCAGTGTTGTTTACAACAGTCAAGACATGGAAGCAACCTAAATGTCCATCAACAGACGAATGGATAAAGAAGATGTGGTACATATATATAATGGAATATTTATTACTCAGCCATTAAAAAGAATGAAATAATGCCATTTGTAGCAACATGGATGGACCTGGAGGTTATCATATTAAGTGAAGTTAAGTCAGACAGAGAAAGAGAAATATTATACGACATGACTTGTATGCAGAATCTAAAAAAAAATGATACAAATGAACTTATTTACAAAAGAGAAACAGACTCACAGAGGTAGAGAATGAACTTACAGTTACCAGGGGGGAAGGGTGGGGGGTGGAGAGGGATAGATTGGGAGTTTGGGATTGACATGTACACACTGCTATATTTAAAATAGATAACCAACAAGGACGTACTATAAAAAAAATTAAAATAAATTAATTTTAAAAAGAAAATATTGTTAACTTCGTTAACTCTTTTACTAGAATGGTGATATTTAAAACAAAAAGATCAGTTAGATGTGCAGCAAGAGAAACTCATCTTTTATAGTGGGAATACCAAATGGTATAGCCACATTAGAACCAGCTTGGCAGATTTTTACAAAACTAAGCATAGTCTTATCCTATAAGCCATCAATTGTGCTCCTTGGTATTTACTGAAAGGAGTTGAAAACTTATGTCCACACAAAAACTTGTACGTGGATATTCAGAGCAGCTTTGTTCATAACTGCTAAAACTCAGAAGCAACCAAGATGTCCTTCAGTTGGTGAATGGATCAACTGTGATACATCCAGACAATGGAGATTATTCAGCACTAAAAAAGAAATGAGCTATCAAGCCATGAAAAGATATGGAGAAACCCCAAATGCATATTACTCTGTGAAGAAGCCAATCTGTAAAGGCTATATACTATAGGATTTCAAGTATATGACATTCCAGGAAAGGCAAAACGATGGAGACGGTAAAAACTCAGGGGTTGCCAGAGGTTGGAGGGAGGGAATGAATAGGGAGAGTGCAGAGGATTTTTAGGGCAGTGAAACTTCTCTGTATGATACTATAATGGCAGATACATGTTATTATACATTTGTCCAAACCCATAGAATGTAGAGCACCCAGGTGAACCCTAATGGAAACTATGGACTCCAGATAATAATGATGTGTGAACGTAGGTTCATCAATGTCAACAATGTACCACTTCGGTGGGACATGTTGATAATGGGGGAGGTTGTGCATGTGTAGGGGCAGGGAGTATATGGGAACTCTGTACTTGTTGCTCAACACTGCTGTGAACTTAAAACTGCTCTAAAGAATAAACTCTATTTTTAAAATGGCAACAACTATTCTCATTCCTCACATGCCTCTGTGCAACGTGACTTTGCCCCTCCTCCCATCTAGAGGTAGAATCTATTTCCCTCCCCTTGACTCTAGGCTGGCCCTGGGAATTTCTGTGACCAGTAGAATCCAACAGGAAATGGTAGTGTGCGAATTCCAAGGCTAGAACTTATGACATCTGTTTTCTCTCTCTTGGAATCCTGAGACAACTTTGCAATGAAAAAGCCAGGTTTAGCTTACTGGAAGGTGACAGGCCATGTGAACAAAAGTCAAGGTGCTCTAGCGGACAGCCATTACCAAATACCAGACATATAAGTGAGGCCATTTGGATTCCAAAGCCCAAATTTAGCTGATACCCAACTGAAAAGGAAGGAGTAAGCCCAAATGACGTGACATAGAGCAGAGACAAGCCACAGTGCTGAACCCAGATGGAATCATTCAGTATTGGGGTAGTTTGTTATACAGCAACCAATAACTATAACAGAAATGTAATACTGAGGGTATTCAAGGGAGAAATGGCAGTAACTATAAATGCTGAGGAATTCAAGGGTGAAATGACACAATATCTGAAATTTAAAATACCCTGGATTTACATTGGATTTTATCATATTATTCTCTCTACTTTTGTGTAAGTTTGAAAAATTCTACAATAAAAAGGTTTAAAAGTTACACTTTTAAAATGATTATAATAAACTTATTTACTTGTATATTTACCACACTAATAATAATAAACAAGACAAAAAAACAATAAATTAAGTATAATCTTGCCCAAGTAGGGCAAAGGAAAATAATAAAAACATCTTAAGTTTCCAAAAGATTCATTTAAAATCTTTTGACCTACGCTTAATGCTTTTTTCAACTGGTTTCACTAAGTCAGAGTCATTCCATACATAAAACAATATTTTTCTAGTTTTTATATTGAAGACTAATGGTGGTTTTTTTTAACTGAGTCTACCTGTTTATGATATTTTAGCCACCTTAAAAATAAAGAGGTCAAAAAAAAAAATAAAATAAAGAGGTCAAAAGGTAAAAAAAAAAATTAAAATTAAAAAAATAAAGGAAAAAGCAACATTTTGAGCACAGGAACCTCATCTTCAAATAACCTAAGCTCAACCACAGCCTTCTAAAAGCAAAAAAGATCATCCCTTGAATCTCCTTTGAAGAGTGTCCTCTTGATGTTTAGTTTATCAGAGAAAGAATTTGCATGAGCAAGCATATATGAAATCTTTCTATTAAATTCAAGATATCTACATATTCCGCAGAAACTTAATCACATCCGCATATGAACGTCTCTCATAGCTCAAGGTCGTCAGTAAAAGCAGAAAAGCATGATGAAGTGATCTCATCACTACCTGTGGAGTCTGAAGTTGGAAGAGCACCAACAAATGAAACAGGAGATAAGAATGCACGTCACACTGTAACAGCAGATAGAGGTGGTAGTGAAGTTACCTTGAATTGTTAGTTTCACTCTCATTTCCATTTGGCTATTTGGAGATTAGGAAACCAAAGAGAGGGAGTACAGATTAAAATATGCAAGAAACCTAGATTAATTTACAAGAACATAATTAGAATCATCAGGGAAACTTTTAACAGTACAGATGAAGAATGGCCATGGATAGCTACCATTCTGAAGAGCCCAAAACGTGAACGATACGTGCCAAGGTTGAGA
This sequence comes from Phocoena sinus, assembly GCF_008692025.1. Taxonomy (NCBI): domain Eukaryota; kingdom Metazoa; phylum Chordata; class Mammalia; order Artiodactyla; family Phocoenidae; genus Phocoena; species Phocoena sinus. The sequence continues at coordinate 22,106,659 of NC_045784.1, read as the reverse complement.
ACTACTATAAAACAGACAAGTTAAAAAGAAATAGAAATAACTGAATTCATAGAAAACCAAGCCTCCTAGTCAAAATTTAAACTTCATAATTTAAAAAAAATTAATTTTATTGAAGTACAGTTGATCTATAATGTGTTAATTTCTGCTATACAGCAAAGTGACTCAGTTATACACATATATACATCCTTTTTCATATTCTTTTCCATTATGGTTTATCACAGGATATTGAATATACTTCCCTGTGCTATACAGTAGGACCTTGTTGTTTTCCATACTATGTGTAACAATTTGCATCTGCTAATCCCAAACTCCCAATCCATCCGTTCCCCCAACCCTCCTCGGCAACCACAAGTCTGTTCTCTATGTCTGTGAGTCTGTTTCCGTTTCATAGGTACGTTCATTTGTGTCATATTTTAGATTCCACATATAGGTGATCTCATGTGATATTTGTCTTTCTCCTTCTGACGTACTTCACTTAGTATCATAATCTCTAGGTCCATCCATGTTGCTTCAAATGGCATTATTTCGTGCATTTTTATGGCTGAGTAGTACTCCATTGCATATATGTACCACATCTTCTTTATCCAGTCATCTGTCAATGGACATTTAGGTGGTTTCCATGTCTTGGCTATTGTAAATAGTGCTGCTATGAACATAGGGGTGCACGTATCTTTTTGAATTATAGTAAAACTTTAATTTTTTTAAAGGCAATATATCTCACACTTCAGGTAATTATCTAGTGCTTATTATGTGCCAGTCCCTGAACAAGCCACTTTCTGAAACTGTGTCATGTAATGCAGAAATCACTTCAAAGTAGGTTATTTGCATTTGAGAAATGAGAAAACTAAGGCTCAAAGGTGAAAAATGATGTCGGCTCTCTTTGATCCACTATCCTCATTGTTCCGAGTGCACTGTACAGACTTTTGCGTTCAACTCAGAAATTACTATTAGGATGTCTCAGTTAAAGCGAAATCACATTAGTAACGTAGTTTATTTCTCTGTCTGCTACCTGCAAGGGTCTTATTCAACTAATATACCCAATATGAGACTCATAACCTTTAAAGATGGGAAAAGAGGCTAATAGGCCAGGAAGTACCATGCTGATTTGGGGAAGATTTGTCTTTGATCTCTTTCTATAGATAATCCAACAACTGTATGCCTCTCAAATTCTATAGCTTCCTGCTATCCTCTGCCCAGTGTTTTCCCTATGCTCACTGTGTTATTTGCCCCAAGGTATACCACACATGCTCTGGACCCCATCTGACCCCCTCATCATTGTTAAAACCTGTCTTTTGTCTATTCCCTGGGCCTCTGTTTAGTAACTGGCTCAAAAAGTTAACTTCTACCCCAAAAAAGGAAGTGGGAATTATTGGGAACTATGAGAATTTTGGACAATATAACATGGTCAATTGGAAAAATACATTGGTTTCGAATAGGATCAGAGATAGTATAACTTTTCTTAAAGTGCACCAGGCCTGCCTATCAGGACACACGAGTGGATTTGAGATAAATGAGCAGCTCTTTGCCAAGTCTATGTATCTCTACATAATAATAACAAATAAGAATAACTCACTTTCATCAGCACAAAAATGGTTTGTTGAGAAAATTCACTTTCTGTGGGCGGGTAGTTGAGAAGGTTTATAAGTAATCATTCTATAGAGCTAAAGGGACTCCAGTCACTCCATGAAGTACATATTGTATTACACATGAGGAAAGTGAGGCTCAAAGAGACTTAAGTAAATGACCCCAGGACACAGAGCTTGTAAATGCTGGAGCTAGCACTTCTGCTATATGATCTGCTGCAAAGTTTACAGAATGGGAAATATTTCCCAACAAATGAAAATGGGGGGGAAAAAAAGGAGAAAACGCAGGAAGAAAGATGAAAGAAAAGTGGAAACCTATGAAGTATCTAACTCAGATCCCAAAAAGCATCCTTTCATTCTACTGTCAACCTTAATAAAGAGGTAAACGTGAGTCAAACTCAAATTACCAGAATTGGAATTTATTCAGGAATAGCAGAGAAATTGCATTTCAGGAAATGCATGCTGTAGCAAGCTACAGCCGAATCCATTGAGGGTTTGTGGTGAATTGTGTTTATAGGCAAGGAGCACAAAGAGGGGGCAGTCAAGCCAGTGTGTAAGCAGTAAGTTCACTGGCTTGAGGATGGGGAGAGATTCTTGGCAGATGTTCACTGTATAGGAGATGAGTCTCAGTCTTCTATAAATCAGGCATCTGATGGAAGCTGAAACTGAACAGGACCCTGTGGGGCCCTCCCGGGTACAAATACTTTCCATGTCTCCCATTTCTTGTTTGTAGGAAATGGACTTCACTCAGCCTCCCAGACCTTCCCTGAGTTCCAAAGGGCAGATTCAAACAGTTTCTAATTAGGGAACGGAGGGAATGCAGAAACAGAAGAGCAGTCAAGAAACAATAGTGTAGCCTTGGGGCAGGGTCCTGGTTCCTCCTGAAGAAATATACATAACAGAATCATTGAATCCTTCTGCAGGAACTAAGGCCCCCACCCAGGTGGAGGATGGTAACTTCAGGCTGAGCACAGGATTCCTGGAGCACTGCCCTGTTACCACACCACCAACCAATCAGAAGAAAGTCACATGGTCTTGGCAGCCCTCACCCCAAATTTTGCCTATGAAAACTTCTCCCCCCAAACCATCAGGAAGTTTGGGTTTTTTGAGCACTAGCCACTTGTTCTCCTTGCTTGACACCGCAATAAACCTTTCTCTGCTCCAAACACTGACACTTCGGTTTCTTTGGCCTCACTGTGCATCGGGCACACAAACTTCCATTCAGTAACAAAGTCAATCTCTCAGTTCTTAAGTTTCTTTCTTTTGAGGGCAAATGTGTGAGATTCTCCATTTCATATTCCCTGCTTCCATTTTAGATTAAAATTCTTTCACACCATCATTCAATGAACACTTATAGAGTATAACAATTTGCTAGTACTGGAGATTCAGAGAAGAATGAAAAAAAAAAGAAAGGGAAGGAAAAAACATAATTCCTATCCTCCAATTTCTCATAGTCTAGGATTGGGTTTCCTAAACTAAAATGCTTTGAAGGGCATCAGGGGGTCCTTGAACCCAACAAAACTTTTGGAAAATATTATGTGTATATTATTTCATTTTCTGGGAAAATATTCTTAGCTTTTATCAGATTCTCAAGGGGTTTGATAAATGAGATTGCAGGGGAGGAGGAAAATCATTTTCCTTCTACCCCTCTAGGTTCTTGGCTGAAATGCCCCCTGTAGTAAAAGACAGATTAACTGGAGAAAAACATACACAAGTTTAATGACATGTATACCTCCCGTACACATGGGAGATATCCAGGAAAACTGAGTAACTCCTCAAAGTGGCCCAAGCCACCACCTTAAATACCATCTCCAGCTAAAGACAAAAGATGCTGGGGGTGGGGAAGGCCAGTTATGGGAGGTTTTCAGGCAAAGCACAGTAAACAAGGGTAAGGTTGTGATGCAGATTTAAGTCTCTGCCTTCTCCATTAATAAGAGTTCCTAGAGATTTAGAGTCATCCTTGTCTTCCTGGTACAGTGAGGGAGATGTCCTTACACAAGGAGATTTCCCTTATACATGCAAATGTCTCTTACAAAAGGGTAACTTCTCAGTTTTCAGAGCTTTTCTTATGTCTGCTGTTTCTTAAAAATAACTAGCTTAAAATAATCCTTATGCCAAGGAAACATATTTTGGGGCGGAAAATTCTGCTCCCCTTCAAGATTCAAAATAAATGAAAAACCACTGATTCAAATACAACTGTGGACTCAGTAACAGGTACTGTCAGGAATCTTAGATATAATTTTCCTACACAAGCTCTTTAAAAGACCAATGTCTCAAAATCAATTGAGCAACAATTCGTTAGTTACTATTTTTACAGCATAGTAAAACTGTAAAAATCCTTGCAAAGACAAAAGAAGTAATGATCTATCAAAAACTAAATTACAACCTTATATTTAATAGAACCCATTCAAATAATTAAAATCATTTATATACAACAAGATTGTAAAATATGGTCTTAAATGTCATTTAAAACATCAAGGATTAAAAAAAAAAAAAATCAAGGATGGTTTATCTTTGTGAGAGGCAGATAAAAGGACTGCTGTGGTGAACTGAATTACCTTAAGAGCAGGAAATCTACTTAGTAATCTCAAACATAGAGCTCATCCATGTTTCTTTGGGTAACCACATACTTTCTCATCCAAACAGGAACATTTTTTTTTTTTTAATAAATTTTCATTTATTTATTTTTGGCTGCATTGCATCTTCGTTGCTGCACGCGGGCTCTCTCTAGTTGCAGCGAGCAGGGGCTGCTCTTCCTTGCGGTGCACAGGCTTCTCATTGCGGTGGCTTCTCTTGTTGAGGAGCACAGGCTCTAAGCATGTGGGCTTCAATAGTTGTGGCACATGGGCTCAGTAGTTATGGCTCGTGGGCTCAGTAGTTGTGGCTCGTGGGCTTTAGAGCACAGGCTCGGTAGTTGTGGCACATGGGCTTAGTCGCTCCGTGGCATGTGGGATCTTCCCAGACCAGGGCTCGAACCCGTGTCCCCTGCATTGGCAGGCGGATTCTTAACCACTGTGCCAGCCGGGAAACAGGAACATTTTTGATAGTGAAAAGGAGCACTAAAAATAATCAACAGTCATAAACCAGGATGTATGGTCATCCCAATGTTGTTCAATATATTAAAAATATTAAACTTGAGTTTTTGTTATTGTTGTATTGGTAGGCTTTTTCCCCCCATTTTATCTGCTTTGCTTTGTTTTCTTTTTTATTGAAGGACCCAGATCTACAGTCCTATAATCACATATAAACCAGCCTTATATATTGGCTGATTTATACTTTAGAAATGCAATTTTCATGAGACTGTAATTTTTTTTTAAGTCCTTACCTACAAATTTTACTTCCTCATCAAGGAAAGAGTTCATCCTATAAAATCTAGTTGCATGCAAAGACCAAGATTCTTGGGGGATCCAATAGGCCAGATGACCCCCTAAACCTCTCTATAGCAGAAATCCAGAGAATCATATTGTATTTTTAACTAAACCTCTAAACTAGGAAATCTCCAGGCTCTAATATGATGCCTGTACAAAACAAAGAAATCATTTAAATATAATATTACTATGTTTACCTTTTCTTTAATTCTTTTATTCCTTGTTGCCAATATCTTTAGCATACTGTAGTAGAGCAGATTTGCCACCCTAAAATATGTCTCTTTGGCATATTAATTACTGTATTTTAAGCTGCTTACTTTCCAAGAAACAGAAGACAAGGGAAAATTCTGAAAACCAAGTAAGAGTTACACTTTTGTAAGAGAAATTTACATTTGTTAAGGAAAATCTCCATTTGTAAAGGTGTCTTCCTCTCTGTACCAGGAAGTGGAGGATGGCCAAATCTCTAGAAACTGTTATCTTTGGAGAAGGCCAAGACTTAAATCTGCATTACAACCATACCCTTGTTTACCATGCTTTTCCTGGGAACCTCCCATAACTGACATTCCCCACCCTCAACATCCTCTTTTGTCTTTAGCTGAGGATGGTATTTAAGGTGAGGGCTTCAACCATTTCCGGGAGTTACTCAGTTTTCCTGGGTCTCTTGCATGTGTACATGTTACTAAACTTTTGTTTGACTGTCTTCTATTAATCCGTGTCATGTCAATTTAATTCTTAAACCAGCCAGAAGAACCTAGAAAGGCAGAGGAAATACCCAAGGACTGATGACTTGATTCCAAGTAGACTTCAACTTTTGTCCTTTATTTCTAACCCGGTTTCTGAGTATCCTTAGAGCCTAAACTACTGGCATGAACGTTCAGTCTATCAATGAAATCCAATAAGAAGGACATTCTTGTTGACATCCAATAGTTTATCCCTTGTTAATTCATTAGTAAGTCATTCTTTTAATTTTCAATTGATAATTTATCAGCCACAATAAAAAGCAAAGACCTACTAGAGAGAGCTACAAGTTTCTGGGTTAAGTTGCACATTTTGATTAGCATTGCCTTCTACATATACTTTCTGTATCATTATATTTTAGAAATTAGTCAATCTCCTAAATGCCTGGCAAATTTAAGAACAAGATGTTACCACTTGAGGGGAAGGGTGATGAAGAACAAAATCAGAGGCAGTGGTTGAAAATGTCAGTGGAAACTCATTAAAAAATAATATTCTGTGTATTTAAAAAAACCCAAAAACTGAAGAACATTGATTCTGGCAGAAGTAACTGCCCACCCTACAATTATTACTCTGGTGATCAACTGAATATAAAACAAAAACCTACTCTCAGACAAACTAAATCCTTTAAGAGATCCATGCTCCAAAGCAACCTAAAGATCTTTTGCTTTGCGTTGGATCCAAAAGGAGATTTTCCTCAGTTTTTCTGAGCCTTCCTGAAATTACATTAAAGTGGGAATTCTAAGGGAAAAAAATACTATCTGTTGAGTTCATGACGTAGTTAATAATAATTTCCAGAACAAGTTTAAAGTAATAAAAAGTCAATGGGATTGGTACTGTAAAATCTGTCACATAAATGCAAAGAGAACATAACCCCCCAAGATAGCTTTCACATAAATCTTGCCACCAGATAAAAAACAGCTTTGGGGTTAAAAAGGAGAGACCGAGTCAGTCCTATCTCCAGCAATATCCATAAATAATTTACCGCTAGCTTGTAAACAACAGAGCGGCACAGTATGAATGCCAAAGAGGGTCTTTATGTGTCATAAAACCACTCAAAAGTGTACTAGCTGCTGCAAGTCTGACTGTGAGCTTTGATGTGCTGGAAAAGAAACTGCTAAGATGAGGTTATCAGTTAGCAGAAAACAATTTCCCTCATACAGAGAAGCAGACTGACTGCTGTGCCTCTGACACAGACAAATTGGAATTTAAAAACAGGCGTGCATAATGTGAGGTAGCTGGGAAAATGAATCTTGTATGCTGCTTCTGAAGGACCAGAACTGAAGAAAAAGGTGGTGCTTCCTCCAAAGCAGGGTTTCTCACCTGGCACTGGTGAAATTTGGAGCAGGTAACTGTGTTGTGGGTGCTGTCCTGTGCATTGGAGGAGGTTTTTAGCAGCATCTCTGGCCATTACCCATCAGATGCGAGTAACACCCCACCCCCCTACCCCCAAGCAGTTGTGCCAACCAAAAATGTCTCCAGACATTGTCAAGTGTCCCTCGGGTAAGGAAAATCACCCCTGGTCGAGAACCACTGGTAGCGGAAGGCAGAACATTATGAAATTATTCTAAGGCTCACATGGTGGGGCTTTATTTACATTTCTAATTTTATTTTATACTTCTTTAAATTTTTGGCTGTGCCGTGTGGCATGTAGGATCTTAGTTTCCCAACCAGGGATCGAATCCGCACCCCCTGCATTGGAAGCACGCAGTCTTAACCACTGGACCGCCCGGGAAGTCCCTACGTTTCTAATTTGATCCTGGTATAATGAGCTTTCTTTCCTAAATCCAAAAACACTTTGAAAGTAACACTACCTGTTAACTGTCACATCCTTCCCCCAAGCACCTACCCCCAATCAAAAATAGTGAAATAAGTCTGTATTTTATTTCAGATCATATAAAACAATAAAAAAAATTACAGTGAAGCCTCTAAATTTTCTTGCAATATTTTTTTATTTAGTATCTTGACAAATACTGTACACAAAGCAGTGTTCTAGGATGCAAAGGTGGAGAATCCTAATAAAGACCAGCTCTTTATTAATACTGAATGCACGCAACTATTCAAATCACAAAGCCCTGCTAAGCAGAATGTATATTCACAATCATAAACAATGCATAAAGGACGTGGATTCAGGACGAATTAAATTAAATATTATGATTAAAAAGTATTGGGAGTAGGGCTTCCCTGGCGGCACAGTGGTTGAGAGTCTGCCTGCCGATGCAGGGGACACGGGTTCATGCCCCGGTCTGGGAAGATCTCACATGCCGCGGAGCGGCTGGGCCCGTGAGCCATGGCCGCTGAGCCTGCGCATCCAGAGCCTGTGCTCCGCAACGGGAGAGGCCCGCATATTGCACACACACACACAAAATAAGTATTGGGAGGACACAAAAAGGCACAAAAATGTAATTGTACACAAATGCCTTTAGTCTGTCAGGTTTCAAAAATGTATGTGTTCAAAGTATTGGGGAGAAAGAATTTTCCTCTACCCTTCAAAGGTCCTTCTGCTGGTCTAATAATCAAATCGACATGAGACAGATTAACAGGAGAAAAACAAAGTGATAAATGTTGTACGTATAGGAACCCCGCATACACGAGAGGTTCCAGTACAGAAAGGTAAAGTGAGGTATATATGCCATCCTGAGCTAAGGAATGAGAAAGGTGTCTGGGGCTTCAAAGGGGAGGAGGGCAGTTCACAGGACAAGAAGAACAAGAGTAGATGTTTGGTAATTAGATATTTACCCCGCTATATAGATGGATAACTCAGATAAAACTGATCTCTGGTAGTAATTCTCATTCTGGGAAAGACCCCCAATTTAAATTCTTCCAGGTAGCTAAGGGAGGAGCAGTGGTTTCTCTTGAGCCCCCAGGGTCTCCACTGCCTTTAGTTCAAAATAATGCACATGCCAAGGTGGGACATCTTGGGGAGGCTCATTCTGAACCACTTCAGAAGACTTACCATTTTGAAATGCTGGCCTCTAAATCCTTATCCGTTCTGTGGCTTGCAATGCTTGATGTCAAAAGCTCTGCTAGAACTTTTTTTTTTCTTTTTTTTTTTTATGTTTGGCTGCGTTGGGTCTTCATTGCTGCACGTGGAGTTTTCTCTAGTTGCGGCGAGCGGGGGTTACTCTTCCGTTGCGGTGCTTGGGCTTCTCATTGCGGTGGCTTCTCTTGTGGCGGAGCACAGGCTCTAGGCGCGCGCACTTCAGTAGTTGTGGCACGTGGGCTCAGCAGTTGTGGCTCACGGGCTCTAGAGCACAGACTCAGTAGTTGTGGCGCACGGGCTTAGTTGCTCCACGGCATATGGGATCTTCCAGGACCAGGGCTCGAACCCGTGTCCCCTGCAATGGCAGGCGGATTCTTAACCACTGCGCCACCAGGGAAGTCCCGCTAGAACACCTTTGAATTCAATTTAATTCTAAAACTTTGCTTAAACTCTGCTTCAAGCTTCTACTCACCCAAGGCCAGAACCTCCAAGTCAAATGAACTAATGTAGCTAACGAGATAGCGCCTTGAATTGCTTCATAAAGCTTTCAGTCTAATAAGTCATTAAGGTCTGAGTATAAATTTATTCCATTGAGATTAATAGCAGTTTGATCATATTGACTGAATCCAAATGAGTCATATTGATCCAAATTATAAAGAGCAGCCAGGGTCCAGTGTAATGAAGCTTACAATAACCTATACAATGTGTCTTTTGTTAAGGAACGTTGCCTCTGAGAATAAAAATAAAGCTTAAGGTAACAGCATATTAATGTTGACATTCGATCCCAAAGAAAACTGTAGAACCCGTGTTCAGTATAACCAGAGCCATGCTGCTGTAGCGCTTTGTGATAATATCATTAACTTGCTTTAGTATGTTTTTTCACTCTCAAAATAATGAAATTATGTACTGTGGACACCAACATCTATATAATCAATGTGGTGGGCATTGGCAATAGTGAGTTTTTAGTTAACTTCCACACTGCAAAAAAAAAAAAAAAAAAAAAAAAAAGAAAGAAAGAATAACTCATAGAGATATAAATACTCTTTGACTACTTAAATTACACAGTAAATAAGACAAAGAGTGAACAAATAACTAACTCATGAATGACCGTAATGACTACTAGTTATTATGTGTCACATACTACAGACTGACTCATTTAATTCTCACAGCTCTAGGAGGTAAGTGCATTGTCTCCATTTCATAGACGGCAAAACTGAAGCATAGAGAGGCTACACAACCCTGCTATTTAGTGGTGGAGATGGTCTTTGAATCCACAGAGTCTGATTTCAGAGTGTACAGTCTCGATCATTATACGGCACCGTCATTTATAAGAAGGAATTAGATATCCGAAGACTTGCGAGAAAGATGTTTCAGGTAGAGGGATCAGGCCATGCAAAGGCTCAGGTAGAGAAGAAACTTAGCGTGCTTGAGGAAAAAAAACGATTAAAACACAAGAGACTTGAGTAAGCTATCATTTATATTATGTACATATTAAAAACTTAGTTTCTCTGCATACCAGCAGTAACCAGCTGGAAAATATAATGGGCAAAAATTCCATTTACTCTAGCAAAAAAATAAATGTGTGATGCCTAGAAATAACACACACTCTCAGTTTTGCTTTGCAATCTTCTATTTACTCTGTTTTCAATCCCTGTGCAGAATGCTCAGTCCCTCCTCTCCTGCCCATATAAACCCGAACCTTCCCTATCCAGTGTCCCAATTCAAGCACCTCTACATGACATCTGCTATATCCACACATTTATTCCATTCTATTTATTTTGGTTCCTGGTAACAGGACCCTTCCCCCACAGCAGCTGAGACCTCCTCGAGTCCACTTGGTAAACCTCCTATAGCAGGATGAACTTTTTCAGCATTAACTGATATGCCTATAAACTCCACCACACAAACTCACCCCATCCTGTACTTCTTTTTAACCTACACGACGCCCATACCACCGTGATTTGAGGCTGTAAGACATGAGGCTACCATTACCCTGCAAGAGTGATTATCATTATAGAACCAATCCCCGTGAGGTGTAGTGAGTATCATAAAACCGAGAGACAAGGTTTTGAGAGCAGGGAAGGAATCTGGTCCATCAGGCCTGAGTCACCACCGCACAAAGTGCAGTAGGCCTGAATCAGTCTTGCAGACTTGCAATTGCTCCCTGCCACCACTGCACGTCCTGGGGAAAAGCCAAATATCTTCTCATGTGGTACTGATGAGACCCAGAGCACCAGTGGGCACACAGACACCTCGCCTGATGCCAATGAGGAAGAGTGACCACAGCTGAAGACATGTAGCCCGGTCGACCTCAGTAGATACCAGCGCAGGTCACGTGACCACAGCTTGGCAGCCTGGTGCCACCAGGTAGTGGTGCTACATCAACCTGGAACTTGGCTGCCATCTTGAGAAGAAAGAAGGAAATTTCTTAATGAAGTGCATTCGAACCTTAAATAACCGCTTGCCCAGAGCTCACTGCATTTCAGTTTTGTGCCACTGGAAAGATCAGGGGCTTCAAATAGAAATAGGGTGAATTGAATTAGAGAAAAAATAGTCACAATTTTGGACACATAAAAACATCACTTGGAAATATCATGTCCACTGCACCATAAACTACAAGGACAAATCTCATTCGACGTAAGGGACAACCATGTGCTATCTCAGTTGCCTCAAAGGAATGCAGTTTGCCCCGGTTTAGGAAAAACCACAGATGTATCTACCACAAAGAACAGCAGGAGAAATTATTGTATTGCCTGTCTTCTAGGGCTGAGAGGAAAGTGGGGGAGGGAGTGACCATCTGTGTGATCTACCATTGTGTGGTATGATCGAGTGCAGTTTTGCACCTTGGCATTTCACATTTGCTCACCCCAGTATAAGGAAACACTCCGGTTTCCACTGGTATAAAGGGAAAACCCAGGTCTTCCCTACTTTTTCTTTACTATGAGTTTCCTTTACTACTCACACAAAGTATACTTCTAACATTTTTTGGTCACCAAATATGTTTGGGTTTTTACCCACAGTAACCAATTCTCTGTGACGCCAGCTGGGTGTACTACAATTCAACAATTCTGACACGATCCAGACGTAGCATCATGTCCCACAGGTAAAGGATTCAGTCCTACAAGACCCACTCCTCAGGTTTGCCTGATTTGCTAGAGCAGCTCTCAGAATGCAGGAAAACAGTTCACTTAGGTTTACTACTTATGTCAAAGGACATGATAAAGGATACAGATGAATATCCAGACGGAAGAGATGCACAGGGCAAGGTAAGTGGGGAGGGGCGCAGAGCTCCCATGTCCTCTCCTGGCATGCCGCTCTCCTGGCACCCCCATATGGTCACCAACCCGGAAGCTCTCTGAACCCCCATACTTTGGGGATTTTATGGAGGCAGGCATGATCCATCATTAACTCCATTCTCAGCCTTATTTCCTTTTCAAGAGAATGGGAAAACAGGCTGAAAATTCCAAGCTTCTAATCACGTCTTGGTCTTTCCAGTGAGCAGTCCCCAACAAGGAGCCCAGCCCGAGTTGCTTATTAGAACAAAAGATATTCCTATCACCCAGGAATTTACAAGGGTTTCAGGAGCCCTGTGTCAGGAGCCAGGGGTAGAGACCAATATATATTTCTGACTACAAATCACAGTATCACACCCAGGTTACCTACATTTATGGACGAAGCAGAAGTGAGAAGAGAGCAATAGCATTCTAAAATCAATAGCAGGGTGGGACTTCCCTGGTGGTGCAGTGGTTAAGAATCCGCCTGCCAGTGTGGGGGACGCGGGTTCAAACCCCGGTCCGGGAAGATCCCACATGCCGCAGAGCGGCTGGGCCCATGCGGCACAACTACTGAGCCTGTGCTCTAGAGCCCGCGAGCCACAACTACTAAGCCTGCACACCACAACTACTGAAGCCCGTGCGCCTGGAGCCTATGCTGTGCAACAAGAGAAGATACCACAATGAGAAGCCCATGCACCGCAACAAAGAGTAGCCCCCATTCACTGCAACTAGAGAAAGCCCGCACGCAGCAACGGAGACTTGACGCAGCCAAAAATAAATAAATAAAATAAATTTTTTAAAATTTAAAATAAGTAAATAAATAAAATCAATAGCAGGAAAAACAGAAGAAATAGTATAAAATAATATAAAAGATATATATTATGCAGATGCCAGGCAATTATGATATTCTGCTTGAAGATGTCAGATACCTAAAAATTTCCTTCTAGTTTGCCTAATTTCCTTCCATCTCTCTTTGCATATTAAACCCCTGTAATCCTATATAAAATTTGTGTTTTCTTAAAACCAGTTATCAATCTGGACACTCAATCACAAGATTCCCAAAATTATTTCTTGTATCAAATAGATTCTAAGTAAAGCTTTGATATCGTTCTTTCTGGTCATCCACAAATAAGTTTATTATATCCACATTTCTTCAAGAAAAATAAATATAACTCAAGAGACCCAAGACTAACACCTTAACAATTAAGTAAGAAGATGACCACTTAGTCTGTATACGGAGTTCTGAGAGGAGGCAAAAGTGAGCAATTAAAGTAAATGTGAGCAGCTGTGTTGGCCAATATTCTCCCCTTCTGTGGATTCTGCCTGCTGAAGGCAGGTGGTTTATTACAATTTGAAGAGGACTCCTGGAAAGCTAACTATTCCTCCCGGAATTTTAACTCCGAGGTAAAAATTCTGGATAAAATTTTCCTATTTATTCAACACACACTGCCAGGTAAATTGGAAGCTTCACAGCTAGCTGAATGCAGGAAGTCAAACAGCTGTTACTTGCTTCATTCCCCGAACTGGTTCAGTTCCGTTTGAACTTGTTAGGCTCCAGAAAGAACCAGGCTGTCCCAGACAACCAGTCCCATTATCATAAGACCTGCTGGAGCCAACCGAACCCCCAAGGTGCCTGCATTTCTACAGCCATCTCCCCCTGAGCATAAGCCTGATTAAAAGTTGCCTACAAGTTGCAGAATCACTCTTCAACACACCCATGATGATGCCAAAAGACTCAGTGACTAACATTGGCTGAGGGCTATTCCCAGATGACTCCCCCGCCCCAGAAGAGGCAGAAGCACATGTATACACCAGTCTCACTTTTTAGAGAAGTACTCCGGCCTTGGGAAGTCTTCCAGTATCAAGTGTGGCACAAAGATGACACGAGTATTTAAGGCCAGGACCAGCTCTAGTAAAATCACAGATTATTTCCACAGAAAAGTACTGGGCTCTTAAGTTCTGTGGATGCACATGTCTGCACACGTGCATGCACACACACACACACACACAGTTCCCCTCCCCCCAAAAAAAGATTTCTTCTTTTTATCAGCCTAATTTTGTGAAAATAAGTAATGCTCATAAAAGAGGAATTCCTGATCCTTGGATTAATTGATGAGTTCACAATAACAATTATAGCTTCCTCTCACCCATTACTGAGTTTTCGATACACGGGGTTCTTTGTGCTTTGTTGAATGCTCTGGTCCATTCCTATTTATACTTACCAATACGTAACCCACCTGATAAAGCAGTATAAAATATCTGGTAACAGAGTAACACAATGTGTGACTCTACAGAAATACAAGTGATTTTTAAAATAGACATATGATAAAAATCATAAAAACTCAAATTTGGAAAGAACTTTCTAAGTCTTCAACAGTCACCCCCCAAAATTAATAAAAACGGAACTCTGCTGTCTGATTCTACAGTCATGTTGAGAATCTACACCACTATTGAAGTTACGCTTCATTTGTGCCAAACATCTTATAATTTTTTTTTATTAATATGACCACGAATCTGTAATAGAGCCTTTGAAATGTCCTTAAGGGTGCTGAGACGCCCATGATTACTCTGGATTCTAGGATAGCATAAGGAATACAAGGAAGGTATATCATAAAAACTGTAAGTCTCATGAGGAAGGATGGTCCAGAACCCACACTGCCACCACCAAGCTGACAGTGGTTTCTACCCAACCTGCACATGATCCCTACCTGATTCACCACTTACCGTCCTCAGCTCTGTGATTCTCCCTTGGGACTCTCCCTTGTGCTTTTCTGCGTGTGATAGCAGTCCCTAACGGTGTCTGCTCATACATTCCCTCAGTCCCTTGCTTCTGCTTGGCTGGTTACTTCTCCAGGTGTCTTAACTGCCACAGGAAAAACAGTACGTGCATGAAAGAAGTACCCAAGCCTCAGCTGGTTTCTCAAGCATAGCAAATGTATTAGTTTGCTAAGGCTGCCAATAACGAAGTACCACAAACTGAGTGGCTTAAACCACAGATTTTCATTGTCTCCCAGTTTTGGAGGCTAGAAGTCTGAGATCAAGGTGACAGCAAAGCCATGCTCTCCCTGAAGGCCACAGGGACAGGTCTGTTCCAGGCTCCTCTCCTAGCTCCTGGTAGTACCTTGGCTTATGGCAGCATAACTCTCATTTTCACATGGCATTCTCCACTGTGTGTGTGTGTCTGCTTCTGAGTCCAAATTTCCTTTTCATAAGAATATAGTCATATGGGATAAGGGCCCGCCCTAATGACCTCATCTTAATTTGATCATCTGCGAAGACCCTACTTCCAAATAAGGCCACATTCACAGGTACTGGGGATTGGCACTTCAACATCTTTCAGGGAATACAAGTCAACCCACGCCAGCAAAGCACGTGTGTACACATTCTCCATTTGCACCCACGCCTTCTTCCCTGTGTCTCTGCTCCTCTCCTTATTCCTTAAGTCATCATTAAGAACAATCTTTGAGAATAAGTTCAAAAGGTTTTTTTGAACAATGAAAAGTTATTAGTGGGACCATGAGAAAAATTTAAATTAGATCTGTGGATTAGTTAATAGCAGTGTAGAAATAGTAACCTTCCGGTTTTGATAATTGTAGTATAGTGCTAAGATATGAACCTTATGGGAAACTGAGTGAAGGGTATATGGGAACTCTGTACTACATTTGCAACTTTTTTGTAAACCTAAAATTCTTTCAAAATGAAAAGCCATGTGAATCCAAATCTAGAAATTCGGTAGTTATTCATACTATACTACTCCATGATTTAGAGGGACAAGCTAATTTAGATGCATATATTTTGGTAGAGTATAATCCTTTATCCTCAGCATCATTCTTTGTGAGGAGATTAGATAGATGATAGATAGATAGATAGATAGACAGATAGATGAATAAAGCTTTTTTAGAAACAAATTTACTCATGCAGTAGTTTGCCCACTGCTTACATTGATTTAAATGCAAACAATTTTGGCTGCAACTTTGAAATAGCAAATGAACTTTGAATAAGCTCCAGTTGTATACCTATGTAGACATACACCTACATTCATCCAACCTTCCTTGGCTGACCGGCTCTATTGCCTAGAATACTGGTTAACATTAATTTGCAAGAGGTAAAGTAAGGGACAAGTGGAATTATTAAATTCTATATAGTTGTTCAAATATGTAATTCTTTTCTAGATAATACTGCAAACCTTGTTTTCCAAGGTGATGCCAGCGCTGAGAGGGAAACGCAAGGGCTTAGATGACAGCCAAAATGTCTTTGGTTCCTGAGCCTCCCAAGATAATGCTACTTGGACTACAAGTTCCCAAGATCCTCTCCTTCTTGACGGTTCTCAAATTACTCCTAAACACTCCTTTGTGGCTATTGGAGCTTTCTCTCTGTTATTACTCCAACCTTGTTCTGCTTTGGAGTCACACAGCCCAACTTTGAATTCCTACTCTAACACAAATAATTCTAACCTGGGTAAATCATTTCCCCTCTCTGAACCTTATTTTCTGTTATCTCCAATGACACCCTTTTCCCCCTCTCAAATGTTGGATTTAATTAAATGTTTCTGGCACATAGCAAGCACTTAGAAAATGTTTGAAAGCATGAATTCTGTAGTCAAAATCCTGGTTTGAATCCTGAGTAGTTGTATGTGATCTTGACACATCACTTATCCCCTAAATTTCAATTTCCTCATCCGTAAACTATAGATAATAATGGTACCTCTTTCACAGGGTAGGTGTGAGGATGAAGATGAAACCTGCATGGAAAGCACTTATCATCATGCTTGGTTTCAGCAAGCCCCATATAAACATTAGCTGCTATCATTATTATTTTTTTTTTTACTATTACTATTATTCATGAGCCTGTGAGAGAGCCCAGTGCTGCCACTGCAGGAGTTGTTGGCACTTCTGTCATTGCTTCCGTGTTCTTTCAGCAGTCATAGGGGTGCCTGAGATGGGAGAATGGTTTCTCCTCAGCCATATTCTATGGCTTAAGAATGCAAATTTTAGCTGGTCCTTTCAGTGTCTATAGATCTCTTCCCCAAGTGGCTGGAAAATGCCCCCTGGTCCTTTGTTGCTCAAAGTTGGTCCCAGGATCAGCAACATCAGCATTACCTGGGAGCCAGTTAGAAGTGCGTCCCCCCCTCCCCCCCCACACACCTGGTGAGTCAAATCTGCATTTTAACTGGATCCCCAGGGGACTCATGCACAATAAGGTGGGAACGAGGACTGCTAGTCTGGAGCTATTTTCGGGTCCTTCGAGAGCTACAACCTCCTGTTGCGTTTCAACCTTCTCTAACTCTACACATAAATCCATCCACCCCAGCTTCCTTAGATGTCAGAGTTCCATGCTGCCTGGCCTCTTGGCCCCTACCTGCCACCCACTTCTGCTTTCCAGATTGTTTCGGCTTCCATTCATCCTGCCTATTATACCCATACAATGGGATAAGATTTCTAATACATAAATCAAATTATGCTCTCCACTCACTCTGAGCATTTCAGTGTTTTAAGTAAAGTCTGAGAACAATTCCACTGCTTCTTTTTTTTTTTTTTTTTTTTTTTTTGCGGTATGCGGGCCTCTCACTGTTGTGGCCTCTCCCGTTGCGGAGCACAGGCTCCGGACGCGCAGGCTCAGTGGCCGTGGCTCACGGGCCCAGCCGCTCCACGGCATGTGGGATCCTCCCGGACCGGGGCACGAACCCGTGTCTCCTGCATCAGCAGGCGGACTCTCAACCACTGCGCCACCAGGGATGCCCCACTGCTTCATTTAAACACACGCAAAGCCCTGAAACTAATAATCTCGTATTTTACCCTGAAAAATATCTTTAATGTACTTTCAGATATTACAATCTACTGAGTCATATTTTATTAATACCTGCATTATTAATAGACGAATAAATACTTTGTGTTGTAACTCCCCAAAACAGTCTTCCACAGTCCAAGTCACTTAAATATCTATTAAGTCTAAATGCATTTCTACTTTTGAAATGTTTTTTGACTATACATCTCAAAATTATTTTTCAGTGCATAGGTATATAATAATGTAGTTGAATTGGAAGGTTAGATATAATGGTGTAATAGCTAAGCCATGCTTCTTCAAGGGAGCTACATAATAAAGATTTACTTTTGCATATATTCATCAGAGGACCAATAAGGCTATTTTTTGCTACCCTTTCCACCCCTGTCAAGTATATTCTTTGGTAAAAAAAGATAACCCATTATAAGAGATTACCTATATTCATTTTAATAAAGTAGAACAAATAAAGACAAAACCCATTATGTTTCAGTGGTAGCAGGATCTTGTCCTGAAAGGTTACCCAAAGCTCAATGACAATTTCAAGGACTTTCTGCCGTAAAGGCCTGGAAATCTCAGGCCTATGGAATTGTTAAGGTTATCCTGTGCATTTCTCTCCCCACGTGTATGGACCTCCCACGCAGAGTCGGAAGAGAAAAACATAATGAAAAACATTCTCTAAGTTCTACACCCAAAGGCAAAATAGACTATACTGAAATGCCAATTTCAGACCAACAACTTGAAAGAGAAAACGAATCAATAAATTTGTAGAGCAAAATTTATACCCTCTTCTCTAACTCAGGATTACAAAGATGTATAGTATAAGTAGGATGGGGATGAGTAAGGAGGGGGGAGGACATAGCTTCTCCCCCATCCTCATAGCATCAGTTAAGGTAGGCAGTGAGGGGCTGACAGAGTCAGATGAGATGGGAGTGGACAAGGGATGCGTCCATTCTCTGAGTTATTAATGCTCTCAAGGAGTAAATATACA
Organism: Phocoena sinus; assembly: GCF_008692025.1. Classification (NCBI taxonomy): domain Eukaryota; kingdom Metazoa; phylum Chordata; class Mammalia; order Artiodactyla; family Phocoenidae; genus Phocoena; species Phocoena sinus. The sequence goes on along the minus strand of NC_045784.1, from coordinate 22,087,946 downwards.
CACCTATAAAGCCTGAAGTGATCTCTGATTTATTTTTTAACCTAGACTCCACAGACAATGTGCACAAAATCTACTTTACAAACTGAAATGTTCAGAGTCATTGTGGTAAGAATAGAAGAAAAATGTCAGAGTTCTGAAGGTCAGGTGCAATAAATTTCAAGAAGTCTTACTCAGAACGTTCACTGAGATGTTCTAATCTGTCCACAGTGTTCATGCCAAGCAGACGCTACTTCTGGGTCTGGCACCTAAAACCAGCAAATGGCTCTATTCCTCACAGGCTGGTACAGGTGAGGAACGATTTCATTTTGTCTCACCCTCTTTCTCCACCTGAATAAATCATTTTCGGACTAGATTGTAAGTCTCTACATATTTTATCGGTATCTGTATTCATTATCTTTATATTTAGCACTTTGGCTACTCCTAACTCCCTAAATCATTCAAAATATTTTGATAAGTAACAATTCCTAAAGTGCTTTACCACTAGATTTATTACACATGAAAAAAAAAACGTATTCTAAATATGTTTTCCCTCTTTTACGTTGTGAATCAGTTACACTGGTTGGTTGATTCACTTATTGGGTGATGCTAAACCCAATATTTCACCCAAAACAAGTCTATGTTTTTCAGTGACACCTCTGCCAATTCAAATTAATTCAAGAACCTTATCTTGAGATATACCATGCACCATGCTTTTCATGAATAAAGCTATGAAAGACATGTCCCCACCTTGAAGACGACCATGATCTCTAGCCTTCTCTGATGATTGAAAAAAGAAAATTAATCATAATAGATAAATGAGTTGGACACAAAATCCTAACAAAACGTTCGAACTTTCAACATCTTCTTAGGCCAAGAAAATTACCAGCCTAAAGGAAATTAATCAATGTGTACAATAAAATTAATAGATAAAACTTTCCTCTTTTTCACTTCTGGTTAGATTTTAAACACTGGGAAAATAGCAATCAAGTGTTTAATTATCTTTGTATACCCCACAGAATTTGCTACAGAGCTGGTCATACAGTAAGTATTTGACAAAAAATTCTAAATTGAGAAGAGTTATCATGGAATTGTAGTTTCAAGCAGAGGGAAAGAGGAATATCTGAAAGCATTTTCTGCCAGCAAATAACTGCATTCTCTAAACCTTACAGAAGGAAAATGATGAGCACAGCAGGCAGGAGGAAAGATGGCCAAATAGGCAGGCATGTGGCCAATGGAAAAATTTCAGGATTTTCAGACACTAAAGATGTCTGAGTAGATAAAATTGGTTGGCTTCCATTTTCTAGGGGGTCATTTAAGCTTATCATAAAATCTGTTTATATGACCATCCATCTCCTTTACATTATTGGCTTTTCTACCTTAACTTTGTATTTGCTAAAAAACAGTTGAACCTAGTGAATGGATAAGAGAGAAGCTATTAGGAGTCAACTAGGAAAAACATGGTCTCTCTCTTGAAGGATGAGAGAAATCAAATAGATCTTCTATCTACATAAAAATGTCTCCTCTTCTACCCAACCCTGATTTAGACTTGAATAGATTCTTCTTCAGATGAACATTTCAGACCCAAACTCACCATTAGCAAGGTTCACAGTTTATAAGAGGTGCTGTAAATGAATCACCAAGAGGGTGAAAACAACTTACGACTTCTGAGACAAAGTTCTAATGTATATGACCTGAACACTGGAGCAAAAACCTCCTTTCAGTACTCCTTGCAGTACGAATTGGCACCAGAGTGATGAAAGGCAAAGTTACCCATACCCCTCTGGACTGGTTCGCAGACAGACTCAGAAGGACTTACTGGTGCTGAACATCACTTACTGGTGATGATGCTAATTCTTCCTGCTTCTCATAAACGTTGCATTTTTTTAAAGCTACTCAAGATACATGAAGGCCATCCTCAGGATGGCCAGCCCTCTTTTCCTTAGCTCTCACCATTACCAATTCTCATTTGTTTAGCAGAATTAAGTGCAGAGTAGCATTTCCCCTCAAGGCTGTGTCTAACTTCTGAAAATGATGTTATAAGCAGAGGAACTATTTCCCACAAAAAGTGGACTTATACCATTTCTCTAGATCAGGGTTCAGCCAAATCTGACCCATCACCTGTTTTTTTTGTAATAAAGTTTTATCAGAACACAGGGGTGTATGGTCTGTGGCTGCTTTCATGCTACAATGGCAGAGCTGAGTAGCTGCAAGAGAATATATGGACCTCGAAGCTGGAAATATTTACTATCTAGCCCTTTACAGAAAAAGTTTGCTAACCCTGCTCTGGATACCAAAAGTACCCTATCACTGTTATATCTTGCCTTCTGACAGCTACCTTAGAAAAGGCGGGTCCAACTTCATGAAAGAAGATATACAAATGGCAATAAGAAAAGGTGCACACCATTATTCAGTGGAGAAATGCAAACTGAAACCACAGTAATATACTACTTCACACCCATCAGAATGGTTGAAATTAAGAAGACTGACCATACCAAGTGATGGCAAGGACGTGAGAGAACTGGAACTCTCATACACTACCTCTGGGTATATAAAATGGCACCACTACTTTGGAACTTAGTTTGGTGTTTTCTTATGAAGTTAAATATAACTTTCTCTATGACTCAGAAATTCAACTTCTAGGTATTTACCCAAGAGAAATGAAAACATATGTCCACAATAAGACTTGGACATGCATGCTCATAGTACTCACAATAGCCAAAAACTGGAAACAACGTAAATGTCCATCAAATGATGAATGGATAAACAAATTGCAGTCTATCCATACAATGGAATACTACTCAGCAATAAAAAGGAATAAACTATTGAGGGAATTCCCTGGCCATCCAGTGGTTAGGATTTGGTGCTTTCACTGCAGGGGCCTGGGTTCAATCCCTGGTCGGGGAAGATTCCACAAGCTGCACAGACAACAACAACAAAAAAGGAATGAACTACTGATATACACAGCAATATGTGCAAATCTCAAAAAACATTATGCTGGCTACAAGAAGCCAGACAGGGCCTGAAGTGGAATTTGAAGGGGAAGGAGCACAAAGGAACTTTTGGGGACAGCTGTAGAAATCTCCTATACTTTGTGGTGATAGTTACCTAAGTGCCTAAGCCTGTCAAAACTCATCAACATGTAAATAAAATTGGTCTATTTTATTTTATGTAAATTATATCGTGACAAAATTGATTTTTTAAAAAATTACTGTTCTATTACCTTTCATGAGCCAGATCATCTATCCTAAATTCACGAAATTACTTTAATTCCTCTCTCCTTTCAGCCTCATCTAACAGTTCTGCATTACACTCCCACCTTGATACTCCTTGTATTTCATAACTACACAATATTATATATCTTCTAAATATATTATTATTTCTTTTACATTCCTGTTAGGTTTATAATAGTTCCATAGCTCCTTAGAGGTCATCACATCCAACTATTCAATCTTAAACGCTCTCCTAATGAGGAACAGGCCATATTCATCATTTGGTTAATCTAGACTCTGCCTACCACTGGTTTCCAGCCACTGATTCCAATTCTGCCTTTTGGAGCCATATTCAAAAAGCTTAATTACTCTTCCACCCAACAGTCATTCCAACGTGTGACATACATTATACAAAGCTGATCGTGTCTCCCTCGATCCTTACTATCTCCAAGCTGAACATCCTCAATCATTTCTTCTGGAAAAAAGCTCTAACTCTCCAATGCCAAATTCGAGGGGTTTTTTTTCTTCCAAATATAAATTGTATTTCTCTCTTAGAATATGGAAGAGGACTGAAGGTCTGCATTCAGAGCTGCTCTGAAGGTTCCTCGGTCATCAGGGTTTTTTATTTTTGTTTTTGTTTTTGGCCACGGCATGTGGGATCTTAGTTCCCCGACCAGGGATCGAACCTGCGCCCCCTGCAGTGGAAGCGCAGAGGCTTAACCAGTGGATCGCCAGCGAAGTCCCTCTTTTTATGTTTCTGATTCACCATCTTGGCAGCTGCTTTCACCTCGAGTTGAGCTCTTGATACGCTCACTGCGTTAAGGTTTGGGTTCACAGTCCTTAATTATGCAACCAAGCGGGTTATTCTGTTAGTGCAGAGGGCAAAACTGTAACTAGTAGGTAAAAATTTACAGGTAAAACTATTCTTGTTTAATAGAAGAGAAAATTGTCTAACAATTAAAACTGCCCCCAAATGTAAGGTTTGAGCAGAGACTAGATCATCAGTCAAATATACGAGACAGAAATTTGTATTTAATAGAAGTTAGACTAGGAAACCTTACAAAATATACTCTCCAGCACTCTGATTCTATACCTGTCAAAGGCCCTCATGCTGATGAGACAAGGAACTGGTTAGTTTGTAAAAAAGACAAAAATTACAAGAATACAGAATGTGATTGACTGGGTCTCTCTTGTGGGGTGGTTTGGGCCCTTGAATAAGATTAAACAATTATGGAATTGAGTAGGATGAAGAAGCGTTACCACACTAAAACGAGAAAATAATTTCTCACATGTTTTTCCTAAAGCCAGAATTGTATAGTCCCATCAGACACTAGACACTACATACTTTGTTCTACTCTGGTAGCTAAATAATGCCCAAAGTACCATATGAAATAAAGAAAAGGATGACGTCCAAGAGTGTTTTGGCCAGAATATCACTCTCGACAAACAGACTCACAATAAATAGTGTGTCCTGAAAAACAAACAAAAGGGCAGCTATTCAAAATAATTCTCAGTCCTGCACTAAGTCACGACAACAAAGAGCTAAAAGAACGCAAGCAGTGCATTTTCAGAGTTTATGTTGTTACCCACAGATTAAGGACTCAGAATTCCAATCTGCTTTGTGATTTCCTCCCTCCCTCATATAAATGAGCTTACCCTAGGATGTCTCTAGGTTGTGGGCTTTTCTTAAAACTGCTTTTGCTTGCAATTGATAGGATTTTTCCCTTTTTTCAAAGGAAAAAAAATGCATTAAAGATTTCGTTCTTTATAGTTTCCCAAACAACATGAGCTCAGCAAACAGATTTAGTTTTAAAAGTAACTTATCAACACTGACAGCGTCCTCTTAAGAACAGCTGTTGCCTCATAGACTGCAGTGTGAACATACCCCTGAATTTAGAAACAATTCTGCTTAGAAGGAATATTGCACATTTAGCACCCTCCCCTTAATTACCAAAGACATTTGCATGAAAGCCCCATCTTTGTTTGGCAACTTCACTTTATTATTTTTTCTAGGATTGAAAATTTCAGTCCTGAAAGGTGTCATTCTGTAATGATGAGTTTCGCTTGCAAAAGAAGAGCCATCTCCTCATCTCCTGCCTCAGTCTAACGGCATGGTTTTTGACTTTTAAAATTGCTCTTTCCTTTCTCTTATGGAGTTGGCTGACTATCGAAGCTAGTTCTTTTGCAATCCTAATTGTGAGATGCGAGGTCATATGAGTCTTGGCTCTGACAGTTGAAAATGAATTTATGAAGACACTATTCTTCATTCTTTTAATGTTCAAGATGCTAAGGAGAATTTGCATAATATGTGTTTTGCAATTTTTGTAAAATGCCATGCCACACTTTTACAACTGACATTGAGTAGATAAGCTTATGTATCATAATGTGTGAATAGAAATAGGTTGGTGAGAGTTAGAGGAAAGCAAAACAAAAGAAAATGTTGATGCAATAAATACTAAAATCCTCTCACTGTTCTTTCACAATAATCGTTTATAATATAGAATAGCTTCTGTAAATTCTTTGCCTCCTATATGTCTCAAAAGAAATTCCTACTGATCTTCTAGAGTCCACTGTTCAGTGGAGCTAAGTTAATATGCACAGATGATTGATTCAAAGCCTCACAAATTTTATCATTTCCTCTATTAACGCACTGTACGTGCACACAAGAAGAGAACTACACAAGTATCTTTTTTAACCTTTCATTTTATCATGAAATACTTTAGGAATTGAATATTGTCCTAAGGAAAATAGAAATAATTAAGAACGTAATGAAGACAGGTATGAAGTGTTCTTAAGTTGGCAGAGCATTAAATGCACTTATCCACTGCTAACGAGGACACGATAGCTATTTTAGTAGAAGGAAGGGGTAGATGAAGGTAACAGAAAGGAGAGGCTCAGGGTGCCCCAGACCACTTACTCCTTCATCTGCTTAGAGTCAACCCTGAGTAGCAGTATTCCTGACAATGCACCAACGCTGATAAGGGACTACTGTGGCAGAAAAAAAGGAATATGGTTCTTCACAAGACTCAGTTCATTTTTATGATCACTTACAGTTATCAGGATTACTTTCAGTATTAAAAAAAAAAAGCAGGCAAATTGGCATAGCTTATGCAAAAACACAACTGCCCTGAAAATGCACCACACATCTACAGTGTGGTGTCACAGGGGTTTTTTCCTTTCCTCTTTCTTGCTTATTTGTGCCATCTGGAAACCACTCAGGATGTAGATTATGCTGCAGTAACAAAAAACCTCCCAAGTCTCTGTAGGTTAGCATAACAAAGGTTACACCTCACTTATTGGTCACTCAGAAACTTGGCGAATGGAACCATCATTTGGACGAGTGCTTCTACGGCTATAGTAGCAGCTGGAGGGAAACATATATCTCGAGATGTCTCATAAAGTACCACCTGAAAGTGACGCATATATCCCACTCCCATTTCATAGGCCAAAGCAAGTCATATGGTCACACTTACAGTCAAAGGGAATGTCTGAGTGCAATCCTACCATCTACCCAGAGAGCCAGAAATATTTGCAAAAAGGCATTAATGTCTGCTAAAAAACACTTAAAACCCACTAATTCTATTTGGTAAACATTCTTATGTTTTTATGAAAACACATGTATTTGTAATATTTTTATAAAATTGAGACAATATTGTACACAGTTTATCATCTGATTCTCTCTTAGCATATCATAAACACTGATTAAATATTCTAATATACATTATTAAATCCTACAGATATTGCATAGTTTATTTAAATAGTCCTCTCCTTTGGAATTTTAGCTCTTTCTAATTTGGTTGAAAAGAATACTAGAGAAATAGCGAATTGGAAGACCTAAAAGAAAATACATGTAGGAGACGAGGGACTTAAACATGAGGCTGAAGTCTCCAAAAGGAGGTCAGGAGGGAGCAAACCAGGCCTGGGAAGAGGAAGTAGTTACATGAATGCTTTTAATGGAGCCTTATGTGGTAGACTCCACACATATAGATTCAAAATTAACAGAGAGGAATTAACAGAAATTAACAGAAATTAACAGAGAGGAAACTTGAAAGGACTTCATAGAGAGCCCAACAACACTAGCAAAAGGAAGTGTGGGCTGATCTTAATTTGGGTTGAGGTACTCCACACTGGTAATACATTACATCTGAAGTTGGAGGCCAGCTTCATTTACACAGGCTATGGCAAAAGGTCATAATTTATTATCTATTCTGATCTAACCTCCACAGCAGATCGACATCAATAAAACAGCATGAACAAGTTATTCAAACAAATATGATGGTTGCTCTTTCATACACAGTGAATGTCCTCAATTGGTAAAGCATCTCCTTTGAGTTATTTTTCCAAGAGCAATGGCATACTTTCCCTGGTACCTTCACAGGACACTCTCAACTAAGTGTTTTAAAAGGTACTTAAGTTGGGGGAGAGAGCGGTTGGCAGGACACAAATCACAGAAATTATTGCAAAACACTAAGAGGGACAGAAAAACCTGCTGATCTCAAATGGGGGCGGCTGGACAATGCAACTGGAGAGGTCGGGTAGGACCAAAGGATGGAGGCCTCTGAAAAGCAGAAAGAAGCTTCTGGGAATTCCTCTAAAAGGAAGTCATTACAGGTTCTCAAGAAAAGAGAATGACGTAATCAAAGTGATGTTTCAATTAAATTAGTCAGGTGGTAATAAGCGTGACTGACTGAAATCCCATTCCTTCCCCTCAAGCACCTTTCACACACACATACACATTAAACATATACACACATGCACAGGCAAAAACTTACATTCTCCATTCTTCAGACTTTAGATATCAAACAATAGTAAACATAGTAAGTAATAATAAGCATAATAAAATCGTAATATCCATACAGTCCCTATATCTATCTTTACCACTACACAGTGCATCTCAAAGGTGGGAACCATGTCTTATGCATCTTTCTATACCCAATCCTTAACACAGTATCCACCACGTAGACGGCAAGCTTTGAATACATGATTGAACAGACTAGAGTATGGAAGATCGCATAGTTAGGCCCTCACTTTAAGAGTAACAAAAGATTAAAATATGATTTGACTTTAGAAAAGGAATAAAAATATTATTCCCCCATCCACGTGCCAGATGTCTTTTATTTGGCCCTTGAGAGCCATGTTCTACCCTTCTCCACCTTGCCCTGAGCCTCAAAGAGCTAATTTGTATGTACCTCATCAACGGGATTCCTTTCCAGTTGAGTTCAGCCAATTGGAAACCCTGAGAAGATTGGAGGGAAAGAGAACAGTGAGGTCGGGGTATTTATATTCTATATCCCCAAGGTCTGTGTGGCCTAGTCATACCCACTGACTAAAGGTCATTTCAGTTCCAAAGGTTGCCAGCTCTACAGGACTGTCTATCCTTGTAGATAGAACCCAACCTCCCCTCATCCTTTTATACTTAGGGATGGTAAAAGCTCAGCTGTTAACTAGCTTCAGGTCATTGCAATTTCCTTTGAGGTTCCACTACATCCAGACACACTTTTAAAAATAACTCCTTTCTAAATAAACCCTCAATTCAAATTATTTTCCTTTGAGTGTGCCATTTGTTTGCTGTTGAACCCTTGACTGATTTATTTTCCTTTATTTTTGCTAATACAAGAAAAGGTAAGAGGAACCCAATCAATGAGGAAAGGTTTTCAAGAAGACTCTTTTTAGAGGTTGGTCAAATTTCACATCTAGAATTGGATGAAACATTATTGAATTAGCTTATCACTTCCTGTAACATTCTCCAGACATGGGAAACTAAATTACAGTATGTTGATAAGAGATTCACAACAAACAATTTTTAAAGTTTCAGATAAACAGTGGGAAACAGTTCCAAACGTTGATGGGAAATGAAATACTTTTTTATTCATTATACTTCTTCCTCATTTAACACAAAGCCATCGACCTTTCACCTTTCTCCAATTGTTAGCCCTTCTGCTTTTTTTCATCTTCTTCCTTGAGTGGACAATAGAATCCACAATTAGCATTTAAAAAAAATAATAAAACACAGGTGAAAGTCAATTGCCCATCTGTCTTTCATCATATCCAGCTAAGTAAACCCCCAATCTGGACGAAACCAAACATTTGCTTTCTCTAAGCCTGCACCAGGTCAGCTGGGTGCTGCTGGACGAGGTCACCAGATGTGGCACACTGTACCATAATAAATTCACAATGGTAACCTGAGTTGGAACCTCCACGATGACCAAACATCCTCTCACGTTTCTCTGCTCAACTCCCACCCGCAGCAAAGGCTTTTCAAACCTCTCCATCCTCTTCAAACCTCTGATCCCTACCTCTCGTCCAGTTTTAAAAGATGGCGATGCCTGATCGTTCACATAAAATGCTGAGGTTATCAACCAAGCTGAACGGAGCGATCTACCACAACTGTACCTCCTTGCCTCCTGCTTCAAAAGAGACGGCCAGCCATGCCACCTACATACGATACATCACTCCCTCCCTCATTTTCAGTAAAATTAACCCCCAGAGACTATCCTCCTCTCTATGCTCATCTCTTCCTCTTAACAAGATCTTTACCATAAGGATTTAAACATGCACCTATCTCACCCACCTTTTACAAAGAAGTGTCTCACACACGTATAACTATTCATGATCAACACATCTCTCTCTGATGACACCTTATTTTTTAAGAAAGGTGTATTGTGTAGCTCTAGGATCTTTAATTTGCTAAGAACTAATGACATTTCATCCCCAGCATCTCAGCCTTTGGCATGCCTGACAACTGTATTAAAAATGGCTGGAGGTGTGCAAGCTTGGAGATATTAGGTAGCTGACCTCAAATTCTCCATACATGAAAAGAAGGTGGTGATATCTGACAAGAAGCAAGACCTAGGAATTCTGAGAAACAATGGGTGCAAGGCCAAGGAGAGAGATCTTGGAAAAGAGACAAAAGACTTCCCCAGGGAGCACTTCCCTGAGAGAATGACAAAGCTGAGATGGGAAGGAGTTAACTCTGGAAAGAAGAATGAGAAGAATGTCCCAGCCAGATAGAACATCTTATGCAAAATCCTTTGACAGAAAAAAGTGCTGTGAGACTAGATCGCTGAGATCATGGGAGAAACAGGTGAAAAAGGAGACTACGTGGGAATTCCCTGGCGATCCAGTGGTTAAGACTCCACGCTACCGGACTTCCCTGGTGGCGCAGTGGTTAAGAATCTGCCTACCAATGCAGGGGACACGGGTTCGAGCCCTAGTCCGGGAAGATCCCACATGCCATGGAGCAACCAAGTCCGTGTGCCACAACTACCGAGCCTGTGCTCTAGAGCCCACGAGCCACAACTACTGAAGCCCGCACGCCTTAGAGCCTGTGTTCCACAAAAGAAGCCACCGCAATGAGAAGCCCACACACCACAACAAAGAGTAGCCCCCGCTCACCACAACTAGAAAAAGCCTGTGTGCAGCAACGAAGACCCAACACAGCCAAAAATAAATAAAAAAATAAATTTGAAAAAAAAAAAAAAAAAAAGACTCCGCACTACCAGTGCAGCGGGTATGGGTTTGATCCCTGAGTGGGGAACTAAGATCCCACATGCCTCACAGTGCAGCCAAAAAAAAAAAGAAAAAAAGAAAAAAAAACCTCTATGCCTGTGATGTCTGTGGTGATAGTTACACAACTCTGTAAAAATACCAAAAATCACCGAATTGTACAAGTAAAGCAGGTGAATTGTACAGTATGTAAATTATAACTCAATAAAATTTTTTTAAATAAAGAAAAAGGAGACTAGGGAGGTATGTAGAAACCATGCCACGTAGGGCTGGAGGCAAAGTTAAAAACAAACAGACAAACAACAAAAACCCTTGCCTTTATCCTAAAAGAGCTAAAGAAATTATTGAAGAGTTTTGGGCAGAGAGATTGAGAGATGACAGATCACGTTTGCTGTCTGGGAGGAAGAAAAGTGGATAGACTCAGAAGACACTGGGAAAGTAAAATCAGTAAGACTTGCTGAAGGATTGGCTGTGGAGTTGAGAGAGAGTGAGACATGAAGTATAACTCTGGATTTCTGGCTTGCAAAACTGAAGTAAGGTGCCAGAAAAGAAAAACAGATTTGGAAGAAAGATTGGAATTCGAGTTTGGTTGGACATCAGGTACCTACAGTGTCTTTGGGTCATCAACAGGCAAATGTTAAGTAGTCAGGCAGACACAAAGGTTTCTGTTTCCCAAGGGGTTTCAGGGCTACAGTTTAGATTTGTAAGTCATGTGTATTGAGAATAAACTTGAAGCCACAAGCTTAGAATAGATCATCAAGGGACAGCATAGAGTGAGAGATGTAAATGACTGAAATTCAAGCATTAAATAACTCCAACATGTAAAAGCGGGAAAGAAGAGGACGAAATGCAAGGAGAAAGAGAAGTGACTGAGGAGATGTGAAGAACAGAAGTCGAGAGAAGAGATGGTTTCAAGAAATGGTTAATGTTATGAGGTCAAGTAAAATGAGAACTGAAACATGTCAATCGGATTTAACAACCTGGTTTTAAAAGGTTCTGTTCTCAGAAAACGAAAAAAAAAAATTATAAAAGTGCTAATTACACTTTGTGTCTTGGACACAGTCTTCGCACATATTGTTTATCTTCTTTAGTTGTATTCTTTTTCTTCAGATCGTCTACTGGCATAAATCCATGCTGTTGAGGTGAAAGAATCACCATTTTCAGCACAATACTGCTGCTGTCTCAAATGACTAAGTCTATGAGACCAAAGCATCTTGCCAACATTAATAACATTTTTGTTTTTCCAAATTTTCTTCTCATTTTAAAATACTAGTAGCAAAAATGCAATGAAGAATAATATTGAAATAATTGATTAAAATAACAAAGATGGTGTGATGCAGACTGCTGCGAGTAAGCCAACTCATTCTTCAATAACTTGAAATGTTTTCAATTCACGTATAAAAGTATGAATTTAATTACTGAAATATGGTGAGGCGGCCAATAGCTAACATATAAAATGTAGGTGGTTAAAAAGCCAAATATTTGAAAGTTGAAGTGTACTTGTATCCTACACATAAAATTTCAATTCACTGAAATGTCTTCAAAGGGGAATTTAAAGAAAAAAGTAATTTAAACGTTTTCAATTCCAACTTTAATGCGAAATTAATTAGCATGCACTTTTGAAAATCCTCTCCTTTTCTATACCCCATCCTTTTATTACATATAAGGAAGTAATAGTCAATGTATAAATATGGCTTGAGATACAACTTCAGTCACGTACAAAAAGCGTAGGTAGGTTTTGGATGTTCTCTCCCATTTGGAGGACATGGAAAAGATACAAATGCAGGGAAAACACACTTTTACAATTCAAAATACAAATTTATTAATTGACATGTAAAAGTCTAATTAGTACTGAGGGAGATATGTGAGGGGAGATGCATATTTACAATGCATATTAATTGGGAAGTCATAATGGCATGCTTAAAATTATTGGTAACCAAAAAAGGATTATTCAATTAATTATGTTGGGATAATTGGTCACTAGTTTGGGGAGAAATTACATTGGATCCCTATATCCCACCTTATATAAAAATAAATTCCAGGGACTTCCCTGGTGGTCCAGTGGGTAAGACTGCACAAACAATGCAGGGGGCCTGGGTTCAATCCCTGGTCGGGGAACTAGATCTTGCATGGATGCTGCAACTAAGACCCGGCACAGTCTAAATAAATTAAAATAAATAAATTCCAGATCAATTAAACATTTTAAATATAAAAATATAACCATGATAAGTTTTTAAAATGTAAAAAGTAAAATACAGATGCAAAATGATAATATAAAAAATGAAATCACAAATAGTTCTTTAAAACAGGAATAATGAAGTGAGTGTTTTTATAATATTGCAGTGGAAAAGACTAAGTATCATGCCAAAGTATAAACTGTTTAAGAAATGATAAATTTACTAATTTAATATGTAAAATTTCTTTACAACCAAACCCATTATTATTAAAATTAAAGGTCAAACTACAATATGATAGAAATATGTGTGTGTGTATGTATGTGTGTATATCTATCCATCTATGTAGAGAGAGAGGGAGAAAGGGGAAAGTTACAAATCAGCGAAGAAAACTATACTCCCATAGCACAAAAATTAATGAATGATATAAACAATTCACAAAATACATGGCCAGGAAAAATATAAAAAGTGTATGTTCAATATCACTTTCAATGAAGTAAATGCAGGTTAAAACAAGAGTATGTTTGTTCATCACATTGCCAAATATTAACAAGTCTGATAATGGTCAGTGTCTTCAAGCTTACGGGGGACGGGAAGCGGGAGGGATGCTCTATTCGAATACTGAGTGCCATCCTTCTGAATGGCAATTTTTAATATTTATCCAAGACCCTTAAATGTGCATACCCTTCTGGAAATATATGCTTGATAAATTTTAGGCTAAGGAAATATGGGACAAGTACAGAAAGAAGAATGACCAAGGATGATTATCAACAGGTTTTTATAACTGTTAAAAAAGAAAAAAGAAAGAAAATGGTGGGGCGGTGGGGGAAAGAATGTAAGTGATCAAAGGCAGAGAATAGGATAAATGCTGATACACCATGAAACCATTAAAATGATCATGTAGGTCTGTCTTTATTGGCATCGAAATAACATCAGATTTTACTGTGAAGGGGAAAAAAGGAGATTTTAAAAGAGCATGGCTAGTCTGATCACACTTGTGAAAATGTGTGTGTGAACGTGCATATATTTTTTTTATGGGAAAAAAAATCTAGGGAAACGAACAGTGTAATTTTAGCACTTACTGTGTTCACGTGGTGATTTTAGGGATGATTTTCACTCTTTTCTTTATTTCTTCCTTATTAATTGAATATTTTAATGATGAGTTTGTGCTACATCACAATAAAGATTAAATAAAACTCCCTTTTGAGAAAAACAACAAACAAGTTCTTTAGCCACTTTCCAAAAATGCATGAAGAAACTACATAAAGTTTTCTCTGTAAAAGATGACCCTAACTTCTGTTACCAGCTGTGGATCTGAGAAACACAAAGCTCCTAGGAAACCATCCTCCACCGAGGAATCAATATAGAAGGACTGATTTAAAACCACACCGTGGAATCTAAAAAACAACCCAAACTCATACAATAGAAAGAGATTAGATTTGTGGTTACCGGAGGCAGAAGAAGGAGGGGAGGGAGAACTGGAGGAAGATGGTCAAAAGGCACAAATTTCCAGTTAGAAGATGAATAAGTATTGGGTAACGTACGACATGATGACAGATAACACTGCTATATGATATATTTGAAAGTGGCTAAGATAGTAAATCCTAAAAGTTCTCATCACGAGGAAAAATTTTTTTTGATAACTATATGAGATGAAAGTTAACTAAACTTGTTGTGGTAATCATTGCACAGTATATGTAAGGCAAGTCATCGTGTGGTACTCCTTAAACTTATACGGAGCTGTATGTCAATTATACCTCAATAAAACTGAAAAAAATAAAAAATAAAACCACACCAGGGGCACTGAGTGGACTGTACTAGCTATCTACTGCTGTGTAAGAAACCACCCAAAAACAATGGCTGGAAACAAAAAACATTTATTATCTCATATTTTCTTGGTGTCAGGAATTTAGGAGCAGCTTAGCTGGGTGGTTCAAGCTAGAGTGTCATTCGATGTTGCAATCAAGGTGTCAGCCAGGGGTGCAGTCATTTCAAGGTGCAACTCAGCAATAATTAGCTTCTGAGCTCATTCATGTGGCTGTTGCCAAGGCCTGAGCAGTTCATCTCCCAAGTTTACTCATGTGGGCCTCTCCCTAGGGTCATCTCATGACATGAAAGCTGGCTCCCCCCACAGTTGGCAGGTCAAGGGAGAGTGAGAGATAGCATCTCATCACTTCTGCTGTATTCTATTCACTAGGAGTAGGGCTTCCCTGGTGGTGCAGTGGTTAAGAATCCTCCTGCCAATGCAGGAGACACGGGTTCGAGCCCTGGTCCGGGAAGATCCCACATGCTGCAGAGCAACTAAGCCCACGCGCCACAACTACTGAGCTGGAGCAGTTAAGCCCATGCGCCACAACTACTGAGCCTGCTCTCTAGAGCCCACGAGCCACAACAAGAGAAGCCATCACAATGAGAAGCCCACGCACCACAACAACGAGTAGCCCCTGCTAGCCAAAACTAGAGAAAGCCCGCATGCAGCAACAAAGACCCAACGCAGCCAAAAATAAATAAATTAAATAAATCTATTAAAAAAAAAAAGAAGTGAGTCAATGAGTGCAGGTGACACTCAACGGTATGAATCCCAGAAAGTGGGGATCTTTGGCGGCTACCTTAGGGACTGCCTTCCAAAATGCACCAAAAGCAAAAAAACAAAAAACAGAAAGAAAGAAAAAAGAAAAGAAACAAACTAAAATTAAAGCTTGTATAAGAATGTTCATAGTAGCTTTATATGTAATAGGCCCAAATTGGAAAACGACTCAAATATCAATAGGAGGATGGATAAACAAATTATGATCTATCTATACAGTAGCATACTACTCAGAAATAGAAGAAACAAACCTTTGATTCAGGCAGCAACATGGATGAGTGCCACAGATATTACACTGAGCAAAAGAAGATGGACTCAAAAGATCATACTGTATAAATCCTTTTATATGAAATTCTAAACAGAAATAATTGATGGTGAAAAAAAATTGGAAAAGTTGTTGCTTTGTGGAAGGAAGATTAACTGAAAAGATCCATGAACAACATTTCTGAGGGGATGGAAATTTCTACAACTTGATTAGGAGTATGAATTACACAGTTGCATGCATTTGTCAAAACTCACCAAATTATACACTTAATACCTGCACATCTCTTTGTATACAAATCTTACCTTAAAATGTAAATAAATATTAAACTCAAAAATTGAAGGTTTGTTGAATGTTGAGATAAGTTTAAAAGAAAGAGCAAATCACCACCTCCTTTGAAGTCTTCCAAAAAGAAGTGAAAATTCTAATCTGCCTAAAGACAGTGTCAAGAATATCTACTGCGAAACTGCTGGATGAATAGCAATTTTTCAACACTGGGAATTAAATTTGGTTCAAGTTAAGGGCAAAGCAGAGGATCAAGGGATTTCTCAATGTCTAGTGCCATACCAAAAACAAGTCATTTTGTGAAAAGAAATTTTGGCACAGGACACAGAAGAAAAGAGAAGAGAGGGAGAAGGTCACTAATTTAGTTAAGAGATTGAAGTCAAAAGATGAATGATATTCACCCTGAGTCATTAAACAAATTACAAATGGGGTCAGAGCTCCTATTATGATGTTCTAACTAGGTTCCACTGGTCTGGGTATTTGCTTATCTTACCTGAAAATACTGCTATAATTAAAGTATTGCTTTCACTTGAAACCTACAAAGAAAATCTGGATTTTCTTAATCTTGCTTTCCACATACTGAATCTAAACTCTTAATGATATGGCTCCTTCTGGTTTCAAAAGTTTCCTCCCCAAACCAACTTTAATAAAGAAGAAAAAGATTTGTCTCTGAAGCTATGGGGAAAGTTTTAATTGAAACCACTCTCCAGAGACTGCCGAGATTTGAAGTAATCAAGACCAGATTTTCTCTCCCGTAAAGAAATCTGTAGCGACACTGCAGCCTACCTGTTCCATCTGCTGCTCCTTAAGCCGTGAACATCCATTCAAATTAAACCACATATTTTTGTTTTTCGGAAGCATCTTGTTTTTATTCCAATAATTTCATTGTCCTTTCCCCAGCGAGGAAGTGATAGTCTGAGTACGATTCAGTCTCACTAGAAATGTTCCTAATGGAGCCACCAAAAACTTCAAGACCATGAAAATAAAACCCTACATTAAAAGCTTTGGGGGAAGAACACCACAGCACAATCAACATTCTTCAAAAACAGTAGCAATAATTTAATGACTAGCTTCTCACCAAGTTTCAGAACCTTATTTTCCATGTCAGAGAGCAAAGTAGGGCCACAAAGACTGTAGACACACCACACACACACACCCACACACACACCCACACACACACCCTTCTCTATATTTTGTGTGGAAAACCTGAAAAGCTTGGATTCAAAAAATAGTGCCAAACTGAATGAGATAGTCTACCTTATCGAAGATTTCTTCACTTCCAGTGTATCAAACAATACTTACCAGAGAGGATGATGAGGAATGTAATCTGTAAAATGAAGGGGCTAGCCTGGATCATCCCTACTGTCTCTTGTAGTTCGTATTTGACACATTTGGCCCATAAACCACCGACAGCCTTCAAATGTCTCCACATCCAAAACAGTGCCATCAACAGCTTCCCCGTTCCACACAGCTTTTCCCTGCCCTTCTGCAGTGTTAGTTCCTCTTCTATTTCCTCTAAATATCTTAATTAAGCAAATTCAGGTGGAGATTTATACTAAAGATCAGTATGTTTTACACAGAGTACAGAACAGTTGGACTAAACCAAGATTAGAATACAATTAACTGGCAATGAAAGGATTATTCTTCTGCCTTTTTACGTCTTTTCTCCCATTTGTCTCACTTTATTTTGTCTACCAGCTTTGACAGTGGACACACATTTTTAAGAGTTCAAAGGAAAGGTCCAATCGGAATAACTTACCAGAAATACTAAGTCCGCGTGCACGCACACACACACACACACACACACACACACACACACACGCACGCAGACGAGGAAACATTTCACTGTCCTAGGAAGAAAGAAGAATATTCTGCAAAGTCTGTCTCCTGTTATTTGGCCTTAGTATTATTATATGAAAAACAGACGACTTTGAATTCTCACAATCAACGGTGCAATAATGAATATTTCAACAGGCATACACTTTGAAGTTTTAATTAAAACCAGTAGTGCTATTGATATTGTAATGTCTTAGAGTAAGGCTCAGGCAAGTAATCACCTGACTCCCAAGTGAATGGCAATACACGTGCAATTAATTATAGAAGACTTTGCTCCTGGAACCACCTTGGGACACCAAGATTTAGAGCAAGTGTTCACACATTTAACTACAGAAGACAACTCTGCTGGCGACAGAATGAGTAGCTATTTAACCCAGATGCAGCCTCTCTCCTTATTAGGTCCAGTGCCCAAAAGCTTGCCATGAACTTTGCTCATCTTCTCTGGCACCACTAAAAATCTTCCTGCTTCCGGTGGTCAAGGCTTACTTTTCTATTACAGAAGTTTACCAACAGACGTTGGTAAAGCCATTTGGGGAGATCACCTTATTTTTGAAAATGCCCCCCATCTTCCTGCCTATGAGGGAACAGAGGGTTTCAATACAGCAAAAGTAGTTTCACTGTATCTCCTATGAGACATGACTCTTTTTTTTATGTTTTATATATATATATATATATATATATATATATTTCTTTTTACATCCTTATTGGAGTATAATTGCTTTACAATGGTGTGTTAGTTTCTGCTTTATAACAAAGGGAATCAGTTATACATATACATATGTTCCCATATCTCTTCCCTCTTGCGTCTCCCTCCCTCCCACCCTCCCTATCCAACCCCTCTAGGTGGTCACAAAGCACCGAGTTGATCTCCCTGTGCTATGCGGCTGCTTCCCACTAGCTATCTATTTTACATTTGGTAGTGTATATATGTCCATGCCACTCTCTCGCTTTGTCACAGCTTACCCTTCCCCCTCCCCATGTCCTCAAGTCCATTCTCTAGTAGGTCTGTGTCTTTATTCCTGTCTTACCCCTAGGTTCTTCATGACATTTTTTTCCCTTAGATTCCATACATATGTGTTAGCATATGGTATTTGTCTTTCTTTTTCTGACTTACTTCATTCTGTATGACAGACTCTAGGTCCATCCACCTCACTACAAATAACTCAATTTCATTTCTTTTTATGGCTGAGTAATATTCCGTTGTATATATGTGCCACATCTTCTTTATCCATTCATCCGAAGATGGGCACTTAGGTTGTTTCCATCTCCGGGCTATTGTAAATAGAGCTGCAATGAACATTTTGGTACATGACTCTTTTTTTTTTTTTTTTTTTTTTTTTACAGTACACGGGCCTCTCACTGTTGTGGCCTCTCCCGCTGCAGAGCACAGGCTCCGGATGCACAGGCTCAGCGGCCATGGCTCACGGGCCCAGCCGCTCCGCGGCATGTGGGATCCCCCCGGACCGGGGCACGAACCCGTGTCCCCTGCATCGGCAGGCGGACTCTCAACCACTGCGCCACCAGGGAAGCCCGCACGACTCTTTTTGAATTATGGTTTTCTCAGGGTATATGCCCAGTAGTGGGATTGCTGGGTCGTATGGTAGTTCTATTTGGAGTTTTTAAAGGAACCTCCATACTGTTCTCCATAGTGGCTGTATCAATTTACATTCCCACCAGCAGTGCAAGAGGGTTCCCTTTTCTCCACACTCTCTCCAGCATTTATTGTTTCTAGACTTTTTGATGATGGCCATTCTGACTAGTGTGAGGTGATACCTGATTTTAGTTTTGATTTGCATTTCTCTAATGATTAATGATGTTGAGCATTCTTTCATGTGTTTGTTGGCAATCTGTATATCTTCTTTGGAGAAATGTCTATTTAGGTCTTCTGCCCATTTTTGGATTGGGTTGTTTGTTTTTTTGTTATTGAGCTGCATGAGCTGTTTGTAACTTTTGGAGATTAATCCTTTGTCAGTTGCTTCATTTGCAAATATTTTCTCCCATTCTGAGGGTTGTCTTTTGGTCTTGTTTATGGTTTCCTTTGCTGTGCAAAAGCTTTGAAGTTTCATTAGGTCCCATTTGTTTATTTTTGATTTTATTTCCATTTCTCTAGGAGGTGGGTCAAAAAGGATCTTGCTGTGATTTATGTCATACAGTGTACTGCCTATGTGTTCTCCAGGGGAAGTTGTCCCTGGATCCCGGGATCCTGGCAGTGGCGGGCTGCACAGGCTCCCGGGAGGGGAGGTGTGGAGAGTGACCTGTGCTCGCACACAGGTTTCTTGGCGGCGGCAGCAGCAGCCTTATCATCTCATGCCCGTCTCTGGAGCTCCTTTAAGCAGCTCTCTTAATCCCCTCTCCTCGCGCACCAGGAAACAAAGAGGGAAGAAAAAGTCTCTTACCTCTTCGGCAGGTCCAGACTTTTCCGCGGACTCCCTCCCGGCTAGCCGTGGTTCACTAACCCCCTGCAGGCTACGTTCACGCCGCCAACCCCAGTCCTCTCCCTGCGCTCAGACCGAAGCCCGAGCCTCAGCTCCCAACCCCGCCCGCCCTGGCAGGTGAGCAGACAAGCCTCTCGGGCTGGTGAGTGCCGGTCGGCACCGATCCTCTGTGCGGGAATCTCTCCGCTTTGCCCCCCACATCCCTGTTGCTGTGCTCTCCTCCATGGCTCCGAAGCTTCCCCCTCCGCCACCCGCAGTCTCCGCCCGCGAAGGGGCTTCCTAGTGTGTGGAAACCTTTCCTCCTTCACGGCTCCCTCCCACTGGGGCAGGTCCCGTCCCTATCCTTTTGTCTCTGTTTATTCTTTTTTCTTTTGCCCTACCCCGGTACGTGGGGGGTTTCTTGCCTTTTGGGAGGTCAGAGGTCTTCTGCCAGCGTTCAGTAGGAATTCTGTAGCAGTTGTTCCACGTGTAGATGTATTTCTGATGTATCTGTGGGGAGAAAGGTGATCTCCGTGTCTTACTCTTCCGCCATCTTCTCCGTCTCCCCTATATTATATATATCGAGACATGATTCTTAAATTCTCACTCTGAATATCCTTTGAAGGCTCCCTTTTTTCCCCACCAAAAAAAGAAGAAAAAAGGATTCTTGAGATAAGAGAATGAGAAAGAATTTGGGTAGCAGCCAGACCACAGCTTAAAAGGACATTCAGCCGTCAAAAGTTTCCATCAGGATTCCATGGATACTAGGAAACCAAACCACAGACACTTACAAGTAAAAGTACAAGAGGGGGGACTTCCCTGGTGGTGCCGTGGCTAAGAATCCACCTGCCAACACAGGGGACACGGGTATGACCCCTGGTCCAGGAAGATCCCACATGCCGCGGAGCAACTAAGCCTGTGCACCACAACTGCTGAGCCTGTGCTCTAAAGCCCGTGAGCCACAACTACTGAGC
Source organism: Phocoena sinus (assembly GCF_008692025.1). Classification (NCBI taxonomy): domain Eukaryota; kingdom Metazoa; phylum Chordata; class Mammalia; order Artiodactyla; family Phocoenidae; genus Phocoena; species Phocoena sinus. Next base: position 22,066,720 of record NC_045784.1, on the reverse strand, counting down.
CCATGTGCCACAACTACTGAAGCCCACGTGCCTAGAGCCCATGCTCCGCAACAGGAGAGGCCACCGCAATGAGAAGCCCACGCACCGCAATGAAGAGCAGCCCCTGCTCGATGCAACTAGAGAAAGCCCACACACAGCAACGAAGACCCAAACGCAGGCAAAAATAGTAAAATAAAATTAATTAATTAAAAGTACAAGAGGGTCACAGCTGATTTAATGACTGTTTTCTAAATGATCTTAATGAAAAGTTTTTATACTTCATGAAATAAAAGCCAGAACAGGATGATTCTTACCTAAGTTTTTACAGAAAACCTCTACTTTAAAAGGAAAGGAAGGAAGGAAGAGAGGGAGAGAGGGAGAGAGGGAGAGAGGGAGAGAGGGAGAGAGGGAGAGAGGGAGGGAGGGAGGGAGGGAGGGAGGGAGGGAGGGAGGGAGGGAGGGAGGGAGGGAGGGGAGAGAAAGAAAATTAAAAATTGGGCCAAGTTCTCAGGCTGTCTGAAAAAACATGAGGATTTTCTTTAGGACTGGACAAGTTTGGTGCTAAGTTTGCTTTAATATACACAAACTCAAGGCTAAGGGGTTCCAGCCTCTCACGGTAAGGATTCATCTTTGTAATATCTTAATTCCCACCACTCTGAGGACGTGCCCATGGTCCCCAGGGACTTGGACAGCCCCTCTTGCTGACCTGTGTTCCCCTAAAATCCACAGAAATACCTCACAATATCAAGAAAATGACAAGCTTTGAGACGTTAACTACAGTGAATTTCCTGAGCAGAGTTAAGACAGTTTTGCACAGTTGTATTCAAACCAGTCCTAATGTCATAAGCAGTTATTAGCAAGCTTATAAATAGCCCTTTTCTCTTTTTCACAAAGCACTGGTTAGTCTGGGCTGCAAGGACGCCAGCTAACTGTGACATAGACACAAGGAAACTTAGAAATCTAAAAACAAGCAACACGAAATTCACACACCTAAACAGAATGTTATTGCCCCGTAAATCTTTGAAGCAATCAGCTAGAAGGTGTCACCTACTTCATTTTACAAGGTCCTGAGTCATAAAACCAAGAAGATATAGTTAGGCACAGGTTAGCTAATTACTTTCTTCAAAAGTCATCTCCTTAGCAAATGGAAGGAATATGCTTTCAGCTTATTCCTCTAATTTTAATGCTTTAAATATAATATTTTTTAAAATTAATTAATTTGTTTTTATTCTTGGGTGTGTTGGGTCGTCGTTGCTGTGCACGGGCTTTCTCTAGTTGCGGCGAGGGGGGGCTTACTCTTCGTTGCAGTGCGCGAGCTTCTCACTGCGGTGGCTTCTCTTGTTGAGGAGCACGGGCTCTAGGCGCACGGGCTTCAGTAGTTGTGGCACGTGGGCTCAGTAGTTGTGGCTCACGGGCTCTAGAGCGCAGGCTCAGTAGTTGTGACGCACAGGCTTAGTTGTTCCGCGGCACGTGGGATCTTCCCGGACCAGGGCTCAAACCCGTGTCCCCTGCATTGGCAGGCGGATTCTTAACCACTGTGCCACCAGGGAAGCCCTAACATTTTTAATAGTTATAAACTGTTTCAATGTTGAGAACATTAGCTGAATGTGGCATACTCCTCCTGTGTGATGTAACACCATCAAACCATTGAAAATTATTTGCTTGGAAATTATTTAATCGTCTTAAACTAGCACTTACAATCAACAAATGAAGCTAACAGATTTCAGTCCATATTGAAAACAAAGAAAGATGGCCAAGTCAGCTGAATCCAATGAGGAGTACAGAACTCTGGTTTGCCCAGCATTTCTCCATGATTCTGCTTATGGTCCTTGAATGCCTTGGATAACAGCAACACCTCACTTTTACTGAACACTTACTAAGTTCCAGGCACTGTGCTAGTCATTCTATGACCATTAATTCATTTAACATCCCCCAAACTAAAATCATTATTATGCTCTCTTTTCAACACATTTCTTTAAATGTGGAGATCGAAGGGTATAAATTCCCCCAATTTACACAGCAAGGGATGAGGAAGGCCATGATTTGAACTTCGCTTTATTATGCGGTATTGTCCCACACACCTGTCCCCCCACATACCAATCATAGCTCCTACGGTGTTTTCAATGCCAGATGCTCCCTCTAACCTTTGATTAGTGAAATATGCAAATACTGATCCCACTTAAGTTTCTCCTCCATTGGTTCCAAGTCTTTCATTCTGTAAACAGGCCTCGCCTGGCTCTGCAATCCAGCCACTGCTGCCACAAGCATACCGCATACCTTAGAAGTAGACTTTATACTCTCTTTTCCTTTTACCCAGTCATCTGAGAAATGAAAAGTGGCCCTAACATATGAGATTTGTTACCATTCTTATTAAGTGTGCCTGAAGCATGTTCTGGGTTCATGAGAATGTACAAGTAGGACAAAGGGGCTACAACAAGGAGCACATCTAAAGGAGCAACTGCGATGTGGAGGGCATGGCACATAGGGAGCAGGTTAACGAAGGAGAGTGCCAGTCCACCGAAGACCTCCTGAGGGCATGAGGCACGGGTGAACACACCTTGGCAACTGAAGCCAAAGAGTGGGCCAAGCCAGATGAGAGATAAGAGCACGAGCTCTTATCTCAATGTCTTACGGTGAAAATTTAGATTTTATGGAAAAGGAAAAAGAGGAAAGAACGAAGAAGGAATTAAAAATTGTGTATGGCCATTGTGTGCTAGGCACAGTGTTCTTTATTTCATGGACATTGGCATTATTCTCCATATTTTACAGGTAAGGAAACTGAGGTCCAGAGAGGTCTCGTAACAAAAGTACCGCAGCTAGCTAGCCGTAGAACTGAGATACAAACCCCAATTTTCCTCTTCTGAAGCCTGTGCCCTTTCCTTTACGGTGAGCCAGGGTGGCAAACAAAGAATATCTGAATGGTATGCCTGTCTTTGGAGGCATCTGGGAATCGTGGCTTAGATAGTACCGAGGAGACTGGAGCAGGTGTGTCTATGCTTGTTAATATGTCAGAGGGGGAGTGTGTACCTCAGGAAACTGTGTGTTGTCCATCTGATTCATTGTCACAGTTGGGGCAGTTCCACCTCATTGGTTTTATAGGCTGATTGGATCATCTGCGTGTTCATCTCAGGTTATTTCCCTTGTATTCATTTTTCACCCGCACAGTTAGAATGTTGTTTTCCCGAATACCGTTTCTAATTATTAAGTGAAAGTAACACAATAGCACCCCATAATCCTCCAGTGTATAGAACAGGGTCAGGGGCCCTGGGCGCTAAAAAATTGTTAATTAATTTTTTTCATCAGTACAAGAGGTATATGCTCACTTGAACCGAATAAAGCAAAAAATGATGTTTTAACTCATGCAAAATAAACTTTACAGGCAACTTACAATGGTTACATGGTCACTCGGACGAATATTCTCCATCAACTAGCATATGGATAGGAGGTTAAACCTCAGATTGGGGAAGTGGGTAGTTTAGAGCCTTTGGGATGCCTGGCAGGACATCAGAGCAAACTGGCACGACCACAAAAAATGAAAATTGGCCAAACTGCACTTTTGCCCAATTGTCTTCAAGGACTGAGTATCTGGAATGGCCACTGTTGGCAAAATCACTCAATTACAGAGATAATACTGCAGTCTAGCAGCACAAAATGGCACAAGAAGATTCCCTGCCTTAAATCTTCGATCATAATCCGACCTTCTTATTAAAACTCTAGCAATGTGAAGCCCATTCAGCTCAGCAAGCCCATGAGAAAGTGAATTATTATCGTAATCCCTTACAACTCCCTAATAACCCCTTTACAGTTATCTGGCTGAGTTCATATCATCCATAGCAGGCAAAAGAGACATTTCTAGAGCATAATGTAGGAAACTCTGGAGTGAAGCCACATGGTTACAGCAACTAGAGAAATTAGCCGAGTGTACAGAAATAACAGATACTTTATATTGGTAAAGCGTGGTCTGGTCAGCCTATAAAACCAACAAGCATCATCTCAATTCACAAAGCAAGCATTTAAGTGGAATGGGTACCCCAGGGAAAAGGCAATAACTAACATTAATCTACGCTTTTAAAGCACATATATCTGCCGTATCTGCAGATGGTGACCGTCAGTGACCATCTTAATGAGAAATACCGCCTTGTTGCATGAAGGACCATAGGACTATTTGTTATTCAGAAGCCAAATTCTTACAAAAGCCAGAATGTGTTATACTGTTGAAAGAGAAGTCAGTGATCTAGATTTTTTAATCTATATTATCGAAGACCAATTTCAGAGTAATTAGCAGGATAAGTCAGAAAGATGAATTAATTTTGAATATACTTGGGTCACATCCTACTAAATTTATTCTCCTTTAGTGGATTGGCAGTATAGATGATGGTTCAAATCATAGTTCAAATTCATGTGACAGGACTAGTTGCAGTGAGCAGGGGCTCCTCTTCGTTGCAGGGCTTCTCGTTGTGGTGGCATGGGTTCTAGGCATGCAGGCTCAGTAGTTGTGGCCCACGGGCTTAGTTGCTCTGCGGCATGTGGGATCTTCCCGGACCAGGGATCGAACCTGTGTTCCCTGCATTGGCAGGCAGATTCTTAACCATTGTGTCACCAGGGAAGCCCGACACTCTAGATTGTAAAAGCCACACTGCATACTGCCAAAGTAGAACAGACACTTTACACAGAACTTAATACACTGTGATTTCTTTCAATGAGTTTGTTGCAGTTGGAGTTGCTTTTGAAAGTGATCAGAGCCTATGGATTATAACTTAAAAGGCAAAAAATATTTTTCATAAATAATTTTAAAAAGCAGTAGGTCTTTTATCTGGAAGGTTCTTTGCTTGCTGCTTGGCCATGGCCACGTTTAGAAATAAAAGCTTGGATTGAACTGCTCTCTGTAATAAAGACGAAAAAGGCATATGAAGACTCAAAGGGAAAGAGGAGGAGGATAAGGGGCAAGGGGTAAATCTCAGGAGAAAAGTAAAGGACCCAGAAAGACCGTACACAAGAAGCGTAGAAAGAAAGAAGCCTCGGCTGTCAGTAGGGGCTGGAAAATTCTGAGTTAAGACGCAAGGGTAGCGATGGTTGCTTTTCAAAGTAAATGCTTATGCTGTACGTGACCTTACTTCATGAGCCGCAAATCTTTATGATATGCTTGGTGTGACTGGCTTTGTTGTGGAAGCCAGTGAACGGACCCAGTTCTACATCAGGGTTGGCACAAAACCAAACAATGTCAGTCCTCTTGAACAAAGGCACAAAATGTACAGACAGCATAGATTTGAAGGCTCAGTCAGGATTTCTGAACTAAGGCCAGCACTCAGCTGCATCTTTGATTAAATCATGAACCTAGAGTCTAGAGACTTGAGCCAAAAGCCTTCCTGAGATTGCTGCAATGTTGAGCAGACACGAGGTACCAGAGAGGAGAGGCTTATCAAAGGTGAGTTGTGATGGTGCTGGGAATATCATTCCAGAGTCAGAATCACACAGGGAAGTGTAAGCCCTAAAACCCTCTGAACAAGAGGTGAAAAAATGTAAAATTAAAGGCGGATATGAGGTGAAGTGAAAACTTAAGTGCCTGTAATATATCATTAACAACTCAGTCAAATGTATCAATGCTGCTTTGATTTTATAGTGACCAAGAAGCTCATGTCACAATGACATGGCCCTCATTATATAGATGAGTAAAAGTGAGCTTAATAAATAGACCAAGAGACTAGTATTTATTTTTAAATATTAGGTTTTTTCCCCTAATTCTCAAGTGATCATTTCCACAAGTATATTTTCTTTTTAGCTGCTATTTTTTTAACATCTTTATTGGAGTATAATTGCTTTACAATGGTGTGTTAGTTTCTGCTTTATAACAAAGGGAATCAGTTATACATATACATATATCCCCATATCTCCTCCCTCTTGAATCTCCCTCTCACCCTCCCTATCCCACCCCTCTAGGTGGTCACAAAGCACCAAGCTGAGCTCCCTGTGCTATGTGGCTGCTCCCCACTAGCTATCTATTTTACATTTGGTAGTATATATAAGTACATGCCACTCTCTCACTTCGTGCCACCTTACCCTTCCCCCTCCCCGTGTCCTCAAGTCCATTCTCTACATCTGCGTCTTTATTCCTGTCCTGCCCCTAGGTTCTTCAGAACCATTGTGGTTTTTTTTTTTAGATTCCATATATACGTGTTAGCATACGGTATTTGCCTTTCTCTTTCTGACTTACTTCACTCTGTATGACAGACTCTAGGTCCATCCACCCCACTATAAATAACTCAATTTCATTTCTTTTTATGGCTGAGTAATATTCCGTTGTATATATGTGCCACATCTTCTTTATCCATTCGTCTGTCAATGGACACTTAAGTTGCTTCCATGTACATAGAGCTGCAATGAACATTGTGGTACATGACTCACAAGTCTATTTTTATAAAACTCCATTTTACAGTACTCCAAATATGGTATTTATATTGTCTTCATAAGAATGTATAACCCCTGACTTTTGTCTTAAAAGATGGTAGAAAATTCCCACCAAAAAACATCCAATATGCTATACAAAAAAAGTTTAAATAATGAATAAAAATGATTCTTGGGAAAAAATTTCTGTCCCTGTTTAAAAATACTTTGCTTCTTTTTTCAATTAGCAGCACTTTTTCATTTAAAAGAAACGTATGTTACATTTTTGTTCAATAATTCTTCCTGATAACCAAATCAAATGGGAAATTGATCTCTGCGTAATTTTCAGAGTCAATACCTACTCAGGAATAGTATTTCATTTGGCTTTAGACCACAGATACTTCTTTAGTGTGGTATCTCAGATTCCACTGCAGACTACTTTAATCAAAAATTAACAATAACAGCAAAAAAAGGCCTGAATGTTAAGAATCTTTTGATTTAGAATCTGTATTGGTTTCCTAAGATTGCCATTAAAAGTAACCACAAACTGAGTCTTTTAAAGCAAGAGAAATTTATTCTCACAGCTCTGGAGGGTAGAAGTCTGAAATAAAGGTGTGGGCAGGGTTGGTTCCTTCTGGAGACTCTGAGAAAGTGTGCCATGCATCTTCCTAGTTTCTGGTAGTTACCAGCAATCCTTGGTGTTCCTTGGCTTGTAGACACATGACTTCAATCTCTGCTTCTGTCTTCACATGGCATTATCCTCTCTATATCTCTGTGAATCTGTGTGTCTTCTTCTCTTCTTATAAGGACATCAGTCACATTGGATGAGGTCCCATCCTAATCCAGTAAGACTTAATCTAACTAATTACATCTATAAAGACCCTATTTTCAGGAGCTCCCTGGTTGCCTAATGGTTAGGATTCCAGGCTTTCACTGTGGCGGCCCAGGTTCAATCCCTGGTCAGGGAACTGAGAACCCACAAGCCACACGACACAGCCAGGAAAAAAAAAAAAACAACCCTCTTTCCAAATGGGGTCATATTCTGACGCTCTGAGTGGACATGAATTTGGGGAGCACTCAAATCTTAGACCGTAAGCTTTTGGAGGGCACTCTCTATATGATTCAAATTTTAGTCTTCCAACACTTAGCCTGTATTGAATGAACACCAAGTAAAAGATGTGAAACCAATTACAAAGGTAAATGCACTAAAAATGTCTGAACTAAAGCAGCTTTTCGTGCAATTGTAAATACTTTATGGATCTTTTTCACTATTTTAAGCATATAAATCATACATCAGTCTCTGGAAGCCCATTCCCCAAAAGTCAAGTTCTCCTGGGTCACAACATTAAGAGAATAACCAAGAGCTTCAATTATTCCTCATAACAAGATTTATTCTCCCAATAGCTCTCTCAAGTTCACCAGGACTTTAACAACACAGCTGCAACCCACTGAGAGGTCACAGGGTCACTATTATACTACCCAAGGCAATCTACAGATTCAGTGCAATCCCTATCAAATTACCAACGTCATTTTCCACAGAACTAGAACAAAAAATTTTTTAATTTGTATGGAAACACAAAAGACCCCAAATAACTAAAACGATCTTAAGAAAGAACAACAGAGCTGGAGGAATCATGCTCCCTGACTTCAGACTACACTGAAAAGCTACAGTAATCAAAAGAGTATGATACTGGCACAAAAACAGACACATAGATCAATGGAACAGAATAGAGAGCCCAGTAATAAACCCATGCACGTACAGTCAATTAATCTATGACAAAGGAGGCAAGAATATACAATGGAGAAAAGACAGTCTCTTCAATAAGTGGTGCTGAGAAAACTGGACAACTACATGTAAAAGAATGAAATTAGAACATTCTTTAATACCATATACAAAAATAAACTCAAAATGGATTAAAGACTTAAATGTAAAACCAGATACTATAAAATTCCTAGACGAAAACATAGGCAGAACACTCTTTGACATAAATCGCAGCAATATTTTTTTGGATCTGTCTCCTAGAATAATGGAAATAAAACCAAAAATAAACAGATGGGACCTAATCACACTTACAAGCTTTTACAGAGCAGAGGAAACCATAAACAAAAGGAAAAGACAACCTATGGATGGGGAGAAAACATTTGCAAATGATTAATCCTAGCAAGGGATTAATTTCCAAAATATACAAAAAGCTTATATAGCTCAATATCAAAAAAACAAACAACCCAATCAAAAAATTGGCAGAAGACCTAAATAGATATTTCTCCAAAGATGACATACAGATGGCCAACAAGTACATGAAAACATGCTCAACATCACTAATTAGTAGAAAAAGGCAAATCAAAACTACAATGAGGTATCACCTCACACTAATCAGAATGGACATCATCAAAAAGTCACAAATAATAAATTCTGGAGAGGGTGTGGAGAAAAGGGAACCCCCTCTCTACACTGTTGGTGGGAATGTAAACTTGTGCAGCCACTATGGAGAACATTATGGAGGTTTCTTATAAAACTAAAAATAGAGTTATCATGTGATCTTGCAATCCCACTCCTGGGTATATATCCGGAAAAGACAAAAACTCTAACTTGAAAAGACACATGCACCCCAATGTTCACTGCAGCACTGTTTATAATAGTCAAAACATGGAAGCAACACAACTGTCCATTGATAGATGAGTGGATAAAGAAGATGTTTTATATATATATATATATATATATATATATATATATATATATACACACACACATATACATACAATGGAATATTACTCAGCCATAAAAAAGAGTGAAATATTGCCATGTGCAACAACATGGATGGATGTAGAGATTATCATACTAAGAGAAATAAGTCAGAGAAAGACAAATATCATATGGTATCATTTATATGTGGAATCTAAAAAAATGATACAAATGAACTTATTTACAGAACAGAATTAGACTCACAGGCATAGAATACAAACTTATGATTGCCAATGGAGAAAGGGGAGGGAGGAATAAATTAGAATTTGGGATTAACATATACACACTACTATATATAAAACAGATAAACGACAAGGACCTACTGTATAGCACAGGAAACTATATTCAATATCTCGTAATAACCCACAATGGAAAATAATCTGAAAAAGAATTTTATATATATATATATATATATATGTGTGTGTGTTTGTGTATATATATATATATATATACACAAACACACACACACACACACACACACACACACATATACATACAGTAGTAAAATAATGTCACCACTAGGTACACCTCCATATCAATCTAAAATACTGCTTTCTTCAGTGGGAGTTATGATTATTACAAAAAACAAAGGAGATGGTCCATAAAGCTTACCTCAGGGACTTCCCTGGTAGTCCAGTGGTTAAGACTCCATGCTCCCAATGCAGGGGGCCCGGGTTCGATCCCTGGTCAGGGAACTAGATCCCGCATGCCGCAACTAAAATAGCTCACATGCCACAACGAAGATCCCGCAAGCGGCAACGAAGATCCCACAAGCGGCAACAAAGATCCCGCATGCCGCAAATAAGACCTGGCGCAGCCAAATAATTAAATTTTTTAAAAAAAGAAAGAAAAAGAAAAACGCCTACCTCAGGATGTGGTCTTGGCCTACCTTCCCAATTCCCTAGGCCATATGACCCATATGGTCAGATATCACCAAGGACCCCTGGATATAACCATTAAATTTCTCCCCTGAAAATAAAATCTCTGCTCCATTGTTCTTTGCATTCATCCTCTCCTTTTTGAGCTCTCAAAGTCTTCTATCCATAAAATCTTACTAGATCTCTTTTATACTCTTATATTGTTTCTTACTTGCCCAAATCCAGTTTATATGCCTAAACACTCCAAGCAATGAACACCTTATTTAAACACAGAAGCTATGTGGTAGGAAAAAATAGTGGATTTGACCATCAGATAACCTGATGCTCTGATACAGCTTCTACCACTAAGTGAAACACCCTAGGTTTTAATCTCCTTCAAAACTGAAATTTATGTTCTTAGGGGATGCATGCAAAAGTATTTAGGAATGAAGTTTTATTGGACCTTCAAGCTATTATCAAATGGTTCAGTCAAAAACATAGGTAGATAGGTAGGTAGGTAGGTAGATAGATAGATAGATATAACACTAATAAGGCAAAATGGAGATTGTTGGATCTAGAATCTAGATGTATGGGATATATAGGTGCTAATTGTACTAGTCTTTCAACTTCTCTGTATATATGAAAATGCTGATAAGGAAAACTGGGGCGGGGGCGGGCGGGGTAATGAAGCTGAAATAAAGTTAAACTCTTCTATTTCCAAATGCCGTGACTGCATTATCTAAATTATACCTCATCAACGACCCTCCCAAACTATCTCCCATCTGGATTTCTCCATTTGTACCAATGTCACCTCATTATCTTACAATTGAGGTCTGACACGCTGGAGTACTCTTTGATTCCTCTCTTTCCTTCTGGCCTCATGTTCACTAGTCTGAAGCCTACTGAATCTCCCTTTCAAACATCTTATATGTTTCACTAACTCTTCATTCCCACTGGCATCACCTTTAGTCTGCCCTGGTCTTTTTCAGCTTCCTACTTCCTGATTTGACTTCCCTATCAACTGTGCTAACACCAATTTTATCATGTCACTTCCATGTTCTATCTACTTCTTAAATGTTGTCTCCCACTATTCCTATATACAAGACCCAGACAAATAAGCCCATTCCTCATTACATTCTGTGTTTGTTCACACAGCTCTCCTACCTGAAATCACCTTTTCCTCCTTGTTGTAATTATTCAAGCTCTGTAAGCTGGCCCTTAGTGTGTATAATGTTGCTGTATACATAAACATCCTCTCATCTCCATCTCTAGCCTTGACCCTTATTATACCCAAAGATTTCCTAAGAATGTAACCTCCATGAGGGCAAAAACCTTGCCTGTCTTGGTCACTAATTTATCTCCAGCATATAATAAAGACAGAATATTATTCGGGGAATAAATTAATACTGTGTTCCCAGAAATGCTCATTTAGTTAATTTTACATTTTATGTTGTGATATTTCTCACATATGCACACACAATTCTTTCCCACCAAAAAAGAAAACCGAAATATTTTTAAAAGACTTTGTATTAGGGTTCTTCAGAGAAACAGGACCAAGAGGATACACAGAGATATATCAAAGGAGATTTACTATGAGGAATTGTCTCAAGCGATTATAGAGCACTGAGCTGAGACAGCTATCTGCTGGCTGAAAGCTGGAGGCCCAGGAAAGCTGGAGGCATATTTCCAGTCCAAACTTGAAGGCCTGACAACCAGGAGGGCTGATACCCAAGGGCAGGAGAAGATGATATCCCAGCTTGAGGAGAGAGGTCAAATTCGCCCTTCCTCCACCTTTTCGTTCTATTTAGGTCCTCAATGGATGGGATGACGCCCACTTGCACTGGTGAGGGAATCTTCTTTGCTCATTCTACCAATCCAAATCCTAGTATATTCTGGAAACACCCTCATGGACACACGCAGAGATAATGTTTTACTGGCTATCTGGGCATCCGTTAGCCGAATCAAGCTGACACATAAAATTAACCATCAGAGATCTCCACAATTGTCAGGAAAGCACAGGAAAGAGAAAGAATAACTGTCTGAGGTATGAGAGGTACTGTAGATCCTCTCCCCTAAAAAGCAAATTTTTGGGTAATGCGGCCAAAATGCACACAGATATATAAACACACAGTGTTTATATATGCATATGGAAAAAAAACATGGAAAAATTCCAACTGTTAGTGCCATAAAGACAAGGCCCAGGGGGTAATATCTGTTGATGACTATTACAGTGAACGTTATGTTTCCTCACCTTGACCCCCACATCTAACCTTCATTACTGAGTCTCTCAAAGGCCACCCTGTGTCAGCTCCCCCATGCCTGACTCTGGAACCAATCCCACTATGTGGAGGACAGGGGGCACCTAAGAGCGCCTAGTTGAGGACCCCACTGATTCAAAATCAAGATGTTCTCACTGTTGGCCGCACTCCTACCCTTGTTCCCACTTCCTAGAAAAATTTGTTCCTGTCTGCTCTCTCAGCTTTCCTAGCTCTTCATCTCATCTGGATTTCAGACATTAAAATGCTCAAAAGAAGTCTCTGTTTAATGGAAGAAAGCCAGGATCAAGGTGTGAAAAGCAAGCTTAATAACCCATCTCGGTGCCTGAAAGTCCTGGCCCTGAACATCAAAATTCCAGGAGCCCTTGACCTGGAAACTTTGACTAATTAAACAATGATATTCATGGGTCCGTTCTCCTGTGCCTTCTCTATCCTCTGTTACTAGATGTGTATGCGCGCGCACACACACGCGCACGCACACACACACACACACAGAATTTTCAGACCTCATATTCTGCCCGAGACTCAGGCTTATATCACTCTGTAGCTCGGTACAAAAACCAATACCCAGACCTGCCTTCATGGTTAGTCACTTGTTACTAACCACAGCTTCATCACCTCTCTCCCGGTGATCATACTCGCATCACATTCAATTAAATCCCCTTCCTTCCATTCCCCCACCTCAAAGTACTTTTATTGGATGTCTCCCCTTCTACCTTTTATTGGGAGGAAAATTGAAAATCATCCTGTGAAACAGAATTTCTGCCTTAGTCCTAGAAACATAATTCAAAATATTGGTTCTAGGTTGAATTAATGTCATTTATACACAATAAGTTTCTGCATGCTCCTTTTTGTTCCAACTGCCAGGAGAGCCAATTCTGCTTAGGGAAATATTTCATCCGCATGAATTATGTGTGGGCATTGGGCTGTCAAAAAAAGATATTATCAAATACATTGTTTCCTCTGGAGCCTTCGCTTTGAGAAACGTTAGAAATAGACTTTCTCCCATGCATTATAATCTGCTCATTTCTTGTGCCTGACATTATTTACTTCTCCTGATTTCTTCAGTCAGATTCTGTTTTAACCTTCCGTGTCCTACCTTTCATGGTGCTCAAATCTGTAAACTCCATCAAGTAGATGGAGTGTAAATATTAAATTCAGGATATCATGTTAACCTGAAAGGTTAACAAACTGAAAGGTTATTTTAATTACAGATTCATCATTGCAGCTAGATTAAGAGACCGAGGTAAAGTTAAATATGTGAAAGCAACATCAACCCCAAACTGCCTATTACAAAAGAATGTATAGGCCACAAAGAATGTGTGTGTCATGTCACAGTGAAATTGCCTTGGGGAAAATTAACGGTGAGTAATTCAGAATAAATGTAGTCAGAAATGCATTTAAAATGTTTCCGTAAAATTTCAATTATGTCTCAATCAGAATGCCTTCCGTAAACTCCTGAGGCTCTTGAAAAATAACTCAGACCAGCATGAGTTCAATAGCAAATTTTAAAACAGTTTGTGTTAGCTTCATTTTAAATTCAGCTAGACAAAGAAATGGAAAATTCATATAAATTTAAAGAAAAAATAATCAAGGCACAATTTAGTACTAACCATGACACTTTTCTGCAGTCAATAGCACTGGTGATATCTGTATTATGCTTTCAATCCAAAGCCTAAAAATTGTCATGATCATTAGAAGCTAGCTATTTCTATAGTGAGTACACTTGCAGCTACTTGAAAGACAGAACTCATACACTGCTTCATGTAAAATATAATTCACGATGGGAAGATGGTTTCAGCAAACCCAGCCACTTAAATTTCTGCATTCTTTCCCAACCTTTCAAAATATTTACCACCCACTACGCGACCCGATTTCTTCTTTAGTGTTTACTTTTAGACGTATCAGTGTTTTAAAGTAGGTGATCTTTTTTTTTTTTTTTTTTTTTTTTTTTTTATGAGTTACGCGGGCCTCTCACTGTTGTGGCCTCTCCCGTTGCGGAGGACAGGCTCCGGACGCGCAGGCTCAGCGGCCATGGCTCACGGGCCCAGCCGCTCCGCGGCATGTGGGATCTTCCCAGACCGGGGCACGAACCCGTGTCCCCTGCATCGGCAGGCGGACTCCCAACCACTGCGCCACCAGGGAAGCCCTAGGTGATCTTTTTAAAGGAGAAAAAGAAGACTAGAGAAGGACAGCAAGCTGTCTAAGCTTGCCCTTAAATCATGTGAAATAGGAACAGAACCAAGATGCAAGAGTTTTAGAATAGCTGGCTTTATCTGCGTTACCCCTAGAGAACACTTCAGAAAAGTGGGGGAGGGGCTTCCCTGGTGGTGCAGTAGTTAAGAATCCTCCTGCCAATGCAGGGGACACGGGTTCGAGCCCTGGTCCAGGAAGATCACACATGCCACGGAGCAACTAAGCCCATGTGCCACAACTACTGAGCCTGCGCTCTAGAGCCCGTGAGCCACAACTACTGAGCCCGAGTGCCAAAACTACTGAAGCCTACGTGCCTAGAGCCTGTGCTCCACAACAAGAGAAGCCACTGCAATGGGAAGCCCGCTCACTGCAACGAAGAGTAGCCCCCGCTCGCCACAACTAGAGAAAGCCCGCACGCAGCAACGAAAACCCAACTTAGCCAAAAATAATAATTAATTCATTAATTAATTAAAAAAATAAAAGAAAAGTGGGGGAAGTGGGGTCTCTGCTAAGCCTTTCAAGTGCACCTCTCCTAGAGGTGACGATGTCATGGGAATGCACAGGCTTGTTTGGAGTCCAAAGGGGTCTTGTGACATGTCAAATTATTAAAGAAATATCCTTTATTTCCAAACTAAATGAGACATTTAAGAGTAGATCTATTTTTCTTAATGTATATTGAAGTTGTTTACATTGTCTTTATATTTACTGAAGTTGCTCTTCTTATAGTTCAAAGGCTCATACAGTTCTCTAAGTCACATTACAAAGAAGCAATAGTCCTCTCCTCCCACTACATTTCACAGGCCATAGAAACAAGCACTTTCGACAACTGTAGCTGGGTTTTGTAAAAAAAAAAAATTAACTCCATAAGCCTAAATAACATGCTTATTTTGCTACTTCTAGATACTTTCTTCATTTTACAAGTTATTTACTGATATCCCCCTATGCAAACTGAGGATTTGCACCCTACCTCCTCCAAGATGTAAATCACACTTAACACTTCTACAGCATAATTTTGGTTGTAACAATAATCAGTATTTGCATGACTTGTAAGTGATTTTCATAGCTGAATTATAGACTGCATTACGGTTACTTTTCCTTTCTTGCACAACTTTGTTTCTCCATGGAGTTAAATGGATTGCTCCTTTTCTTAGTTTTCTACATACTAATTATCAATTTACCCCCAAAACTCTCCCTTAGCTGTGTAAAATTCCTCTCAATATGGTCAATCACTTTAGCTACCTATCAGTTTCTTTTATTTGGAGACATAGCTCTAGAAGCTTCTAAGCGCCCCAATCTGGACTGGATTCTCTCTAGGCATACTGCATGTCTGTGTCCCTGGGGTTCTCTTCAGCTCTCTCATGTTGGATCTCACATATAGTCCACATTCTATGTCTATTCCCTTATACTGTGAAGTCCTGTCTCCCAACTTTCTGAGAAAGTCTGCATGAGAAGGAAATACGAGGCCCAGGCTGTCTGAACATACTTTTATAATGAACTCACATTTAATTGACTGCTTGGTGTATTTTAGGCTTACACTCCGTTTCCCTCTGTACACCTAAAAGGAACAGGTATTGCCAGATATCTCTCCATCAAAGATGGGTTTATTCGGCATCAGCAGAGAATAGCAATTTGGAGTCTGCAACTAAGGCGAGCCACACCCAAGTCCCTACATAGCAAAGGCAGGAGGATGCTTCTATGGAGAGGAAAACGGAGTTGGGAGGGCGCTAGTAAACAAAGAGTCCAGGACTTTTCATTGGCTGAGTCCTTGCCAGGAAAGGAGTCTTTCTTCTTTCCACTGGGCTCTACTACACTTGCAGGGCCTGAGAGCTCCCCCTTCTGGTCTCCAATCTCTATTTAATTGATGTTTCTGTTTATTAATTTTTTTTACACCTCTAAAGTTTGAAGGTATGACTTCTACCTTCCAGTACTGCTGCTGAAAACTGAGGAAATTATGGTTACTGATTCTTTGTAAGTAATTTGCTTTTATCTCTTTCTTTACTTTTAGAATTCTCTTTTGTCTCTCGTGTTCTGAAACGTTCTTCCATGTGAATCTAATTTCAACCATTGACCTAAGTACTACGTGAGCTCTTTCAAATTAGGAACTTATGCCCTGAGACATATTTTTGAGTTACTTATCTAACGAATATTTTCTCTGCTATTCTCCATTTTCTCTTTCTGAACTTTTATTACTTGGATAATGGACATCCTAGACTGGACATGAAATTTTCTTATCTCTTCATCTCCCAAATTCCATCACTTAATCTTTTTGGCCTCCTTTCCCAAAGATTTCCTCAACTTTAATCTTGGAATCCTTCTATTTATATGTCAACAATTATTGTTTAATTACAACGTGTCAGACACTATTCTAATTGCTAGAGATACAGTAGTTGAAGAAAGCAGATGCAAAAATTCCTGCCTGTGGAGCTGACAATCTGTTGTTTTTATATTCTATTATCTTAGACAAACAGAATAAGTAAGATGTACAGGATATTAGACAAACAATAAACAAGATAAGTAAAGTAGCTTTTGTTTTCTTCCCTCTTTTACATGTGAGGAAATTAAGGCACAGGGAGATTAAAAAGGATGCTAAATTGAAGAATAAAGCAAGAAAATGGCACAAAACCAGACATATAGATCAGTGAAACAGAACAGAGAGCCTGGAAGTAAATCCACACACCTACAGTCAATTAATCTTCAACCAAGGAGGCAAGAATATACAATGGAGAAAAGACAGTCTCCTCAGCAAGTGGTGTTGGGAAAGCTGGACAGATACATGTAAATCAATGAAGTTAGAACACTCCCACACACCGTATACAAAAATAAACTCAAAATGGCTTAAATACCTAAATGTAAGACATGACACAGGAACCTGCTTCAAGATGGCGGAGCAGTAAGACGTGGAGATCACCTTCCTCCCCACAAATACATTACAAATCCATCTACATGTGGAACAACTCCTATAGAAAACCTACTGAACACTGGCAGAAGACCTCAGACTTCCCAAAAGGCAAGAAAATCCCCAGAGACCGGGGTAGGGCAAGTGCTCATGGAACATTCTCCAGGATAGATCATATCTTGGGTCACAAATCAAGCCTTGGTAAACTTAAGAAAATTGAAATCGTATCAAGTATCTTTTCTAACCACAACGCTATGAGACTAGATACCAATTACAGGAAAAAAAGGTGTAAAAAATACAAACACATGGAGGATAAATAATATGCTACTAAATACCCAATAGAACACTGGAGAAATCAAAGAGGAAATCAAAAAATACCTAGAAACAAATGACAATGAAAACACGATGACCCAAAACCTGTGGGATGCAGCAAAAGCAGTTCTAAGAGGGAAGTTTATAGCAATACAATCCAACCTCAAGAAACAAGAAAAATCTCAAATAAATAACCTAATCTTACACCTAAAGCAATTAGAGAAAGAAGAAGAACAACAAAAAAAAAAAAACCACAAAGTTAGCAGAAGGAAAGAAATCATAAAGATTAGATCAGAAATAAATGAAAAAGAAATGAAGGAAACGATAGCAAAGATCAATAAAACTAAAAGCTGGTTCTTTGAGAAGATAAACAAAATTTATAAACCATTAGCCAGACTCATCAAGGAAAAAAGGGAGAAGCCTCAAATCAACAGAATTAGAAATGAAAAAGGAGAACAACTGACACTGCAGAAATACAAACGATCATGAGAGATTACTACAAGCAACTCTATGCCAATAAAATGGACAACCTGGAAGAAATAGACAAATTCTTAGAAATGCACAACCTTGCAAGACTGAACCAGGAAGAAATAGAAAATATGAACAGACCAATCACAAGCACTGAAATTGAAACTGTGATTAAAAATCTTCCAACAAACAGAAGTCCAGGACCAGATGGCTTCACAGGTGAATTCTATCAAACATTTAGAGAAGAGCTACCACCTATCCTTCTCAAACTCTTCCAAAATACAGCAGAGGGAGGAACACTCCCAAACTTGTTCTACGAGGCCACCATCACCCTGATATCAAAACCAGACACAAATATCACAAAAAAACTACAAGCCAATATCACTGATGAACATAGGTGCAAAAATCCCCAACAAAATACTAGCAAACAGAATCCAACAGCACATTAAAAGGATCATACACCATGGTCAAGTGGGGTTTATCCCAGGAATGCAAGGATTCTTCAATTTACGTAAATCAATCAATGTGATACACCATATTAACAAACTGAAGGATAAAAAACATCTGAAAATCTCAATAGATGCAGAAAAAGATTTCAACAAAATTCAACGCTCATTTGTGATAAAAACTCTCCAGAAAGTAGGCTTGCAGGGAACCTACCTCAACATAATAAAGGCCATATATGACAAACCCACAGGCAACATCGTCCTCAATGGTGAAAAACTGAAACCATTTCCACTAAGATCAGGAACAAGACAAGGTTGTCCACTCTCACCACTATTATTCAACATAGTCCATCAATAGATGAATGGGTAAAGAAGATGTGGTATGAGTGTGTGTGTGTGTGTGTGTGTGTGTGTGTGTGTGTGTGTGTGTGTGTAAATAAAATGGAATATTACTCAGCCATAAAAAATGAAATATTGCCATTTGCAGCAACATGGATGGGCCTAGAAATTATCACACTAAGTGAAGGAAGTCAGGCAGAGAAAGACAGATACTGTGTATCACTTATATGTGGAATCTAAAAAAATAATACAAATCAACTTATTTACAGAACAGAAACAAACTCACAGACATAGAAAACAAATTTATGGTTACCAAAGGGGAAAGGGGAGGGGGAGGGATAAATTAGGAGTTTGGGATTAACATATACACACTACTATATATAAAATAAACAAAAAGGACCTACTGTATAGCACAGGGAAGTATATTCCATATGTCGTTGTAACAACCTATAATGGTTAAGAATCTGAAGTTATACACCTGAAACTAACACAAGAATGTAAATCAACTATAGTTTAATAAATAATAAAAAATAATAAAGCAAGAAGAAAGGAAAATAAGGATTGGGAAAGGTTGAAATTTTAGGTCTGTTGGTCAGGAATGGTCTCCCTGAAAAGGTAAAATTTGGTTAAGTATCTTCAGAAAGTGAGGGAACAAGGCTTACACGTCTCTGGCGGAGGGGCATTCCAAGGAGAGAAAAGAGACAGAGTCAATGCCACAAGGAAGAAATGGTCCCCATGTCTGAGGAAGAGCAAGGACTCCAGTGTGAATGGAGTGGAATGAGTGAGGGGCAGATAAGGTTAGAGAGGAAATTCTGGAGCAGGCGAGTTGGGTAGATCGTGTAGAGCCCTGTAGATCTAAGAACTTGGACTGTTACTCCCAGGTATATGAGAAGTCATTTTCTCAGGATCAGTCTGGTTGCTCTGTTGAGAATAAACTCTAAGTTTCCCTTCTGGTAATGGTGCACTAGACAGTTTAGCAACACCCCCCACCCCCAGGCCCTCTGTTTTACCTCCCCTGAAAATAAATCCTCAAAATTATATCAGGTTAGAAGAGGGAATGTGGGAATCTAATTGCTTCTCAAACACAACTGCATCCAAACCTCCAATTTTCAACCTCTCCTGCACCCTTCACTTTCAGAGATGGCACCATTCCAGGAGACCTTTTGGAGTCCCCAGGTGTAAATCTGTTTCTCAACCTCCCCCTCTGTCAAGTAAGGATTCCACTCAGCTCTCAGACCAACTAAGTCAGTTACGAAGCATCCTGCTTTCCAGCTGCCAACATTTTGTTGTATTCATCTTCTAGGCTATTCTCTTTGTCCTTGTGGTTTCATCTTACTTTTAGCTCTTTACTCTCATTTTTAGGGATGTCAGGGGGACAAAAAAATAAAGACATGTTCACTCTGCCATTTTAAACAAAAGTTGAAATATAGCAATTCTGCACTTTAAAAAATGTTTCAGGGCTTCCCTGGTGGCGCAGTGGTTAAGAATCTGCCTGCCGGGCTTCCCTGGTGGCGCAGTGGTTGAGAGTCCGCCTGCCGATGCAGGGGACACGGGTTCGTGCCCCGGTCTGGGAAGATCCCACATGCCGCGGAGCGGCTGGGCCCGTGAGCCATGGCCGCTGAGCCTGCGCGTCCGGAGCCTGTCCTCCGCAACGGGAGAGGCCCGCGTAACGCATAAAAAAAAAAAAAAAAAAAAAAAAAAAGAATCTGCCTGCCAATGCAGGGGACACGGGTTTGAGCCCTGGTCCGGGAAGATCTCACATGCAGCGGAGCAACTAAGCCCGTGCACAACTCCTGAGCCTGCGCTCTAGAGCCCACGAGCCACAACTACTGAAGCCTGCGCACCTAGAGCCCGTGCTCCGCAACAAGAGAGGCCGCCGCAATGAGAAACCCGCGCACCGCAACGAAGAGTAGCCCCCGTTTGGCGCAACTAGAGAAAAGCCCATGCGCAGAAACGAACACCCAACACAGCCAAAAATAAATAAATAAATTTATTAAAAAAAAAAAAAAAGAAAGAAATTGCCACAGCCGCTCCAGCCTTCCGCAACCACTTCCTTGGTCAGTCATCAGCCATCAACATCGAGGCAGCACCCTCCACCAGCAAAAAGATTACGAAGGCCCAGATGATGCTTGGCATTTTTTAGCAATAAAGTATTTTTAAATTAAGGTATGTATATTTTTTAGACATAATGCTATTGCACACTTTAAAGACTACAGTTTAGTGTAAACATAACTTTTATATGCACTGGGAAACCAAAATTTCGCGTGACTCACTTTATTGCCATATTCGCTTTATTGCAGGTGGTCGGGACCGAACCTGCGGTATCTTTGAGGTGTGCCTATACTGTACTCACGTGCCTGGATTTCACTAACGCTCCCTCAGCGTCCTGCCAGTTTCCACCCATTGCCTAGTTCCAAAGCCATTCCCATGTTTAAGTTTTTGTTATGGGAGCACCCTACTTCCAGATATCAAAATCTATACTATTTATCTATTGTTATGTAAAAAACTTAGGAGTTTAAAACAATAAA
Source organism: Phocoena sinus (assembly GCF_008692025.1). NCBI lineage: Eukaryota > Metazoa > Chordata > Mammalia > Artiodactyla > Phocoenidae > Phocoena > Phocoena sinus. The sequence continues at coordinate 22,045,299 of NC_045784.1, read as the reverse complement.
CTTTATTATCTTAACCAGTTTCTGTGGGTCAGAAATCTGGGTGCAGCTTAGCTAGGTGGTTCTAGCTCAAGGTCTTTCAATTAGGATGTTGGCCAAGGCTGCTGTCATCAGGAGACTTGACTAGGGCTGGAAGATGTACTTCCAAAGTTCCTCATTCACGCCCCTGATGGCTTAAGTATCCTCATTATATGAGGGCTGGCTTCCCCAGAGCTAGTGATCCAGGAGAAAGGGCAAGGCAGAAGTTAACATGTTGTCTATGACCTAGCTTTAGAAGTCACACTTGGCCATTTCTACAATATTCTCTTGGATACACACAGATCAACCTAATTCAGTGTGGAGATAAGAATCCATTAAGGGCCATCTCAGAGGCTGGCCACCATACTGTAGTCCTCAGTTCATTTATGCCTTATAGCAACTTTAAAGAATAGTTAAATATAGGTCTATATTTCTTTATCCCCAATTGCAAAATCCATCAGGCCCTGAAAACAAATTTTTTCCTCATAACTCTATTGCCGGACAAACTTTACCTCACCTGCATTCATCTGCCAGCAAAACCACATGTAAACGGATAAGAGGCTAATTACAGTCTCTACTTATCCCACATGGTGCAAACATTTCTACATTTTACTGTATAAATGCATTTGATTTAGGTGGTGTGATCCCAAACTCTCCTGGAGTGTTAGGTAATATAAAATATCTGAACCATATTACTTTTCTAAACTCTAAAAAAATTATGAAGTCTAAAAGATATCTGGCTCCAATGGTTTGGGATAAAGTTTAACTTAATAGAAAGGAATGCTCATCTGTTTGGCTTTACTATTGAGTTTATGAAAACTCTTCTGATGCTAGAGGCTATACGTAACTTGTTATAATTCTCCTGGAGACATCAACACACAAATGCAGGGAAAGTGTCCAAGAAGAAACAACTCATCTCCTAATTGGTAGCTGAAAAAACTACACCTTGGAAATAGGAACCAACACCCTCCCGCTCTCTACTCTCTCTTTCCATCACCATTGTCTATAGTCCTGTTTCTTTCTGCGGTTTTCTTTCTCTTTCACCTACACAGTTTTGTTCCTCTATGTCACCTGCCATTCTTTCCTTGACGTTTCCAAAACACAATAATTACTCCCCCTGAAAGTGTTAACAAAATAAAACAAAATGTATGTGTAGCACCAATGACTAGCACACGTGCATATCTGACTGCCTGATCCATAGCAAAGGATTCATATTAAGTGACAGCTTCTCACTTGAACCACCCAAGTTCCTCCACTTCTATGCCTGAGGGCTTATCCAGTGATGGAGCTTGGGCAGCCTGGCAGCACCAGGGATTTAACATCTTCAACCAGTGAGGAATAGGGTGGATAAACCTTCTAGCTTCCCCAACACCTAGTAGAGCCATCTCTTTTTTCTCACTTACTCCAAGTCAGCTGCAGGTCCAGGCAACTCCTCAGGGCAGCTGTCCCCCACGAAGTGACCTCCATCACACCTCCACATAACACGTGCCTCCACAGTCACCAACTATACCTTCCCAGGTGTAGTTGAGTTCTGCGCCAACAAGCAACACTTTAACGCTCCCACAAAGTGACGGACATCCCTGCTGCTCACGTTTTATTAGCCAAAGCATGTCATGTGGCCACACCTAACTTCAAGGTTACGAGAGATGGAATCCTGCCATGCTCCCCACAGGAGAGGGGAATGAGATGTTGGGGAACAGAAGCAATGCCAGCCACGTGTACTGTGAGCCCCCCTTTGCCAATTGCTTTTTTTCTCCACGTGCTTTTGAGATTTGTCCACGTTAGTACACGTAGGTCAAAGTTAGTCCATTCTCGTTGTCCGGTATTGTACAACAATGACTCTATCATAATCTATTTTTTCTACTGATGGTTATTCCATTTAGGTTATTTCCAGTTTTCTGTTCAAACAAACAGTACTGCTATGAATATTTTATATGTGTAACACAGATTTTTCTAGGTTGCTGTTCTAATTTAAATGCTATTTTATGAGGTGGCCATGCTGAGTTGTAGGGAGGGGTCAAGAAAAGCCTGAACCACTTGGTATACAGGCTTATCATGGAAAGCTCAGAGCTGTATAGAAATCTAAGCCGACACCACCTATACTGTCTATTCATGTTTGTTCTAAAGAAATAAAATGATATTATTTTCAGAGTGCTTTCCTTTCTTCACTGAACGTAACAGAACAAAAAGCCAAGGTTGTTGACAACGCATCATTTAGCTAACAAATGCCAAAATCAGATAGTCTAGTAATTTTCTGCAACCTATTCAAACTCTATTGAAAATTACGAGAGCAATTGCAATTTAATATTACTAATAGAAGACACACCTTTGAAGCCTTCTGCAAATATCAAGATGAGTGAAGTGCTTGACAAGACAAAGAAGATGAATCGACTACAATGCTTTCTACCTGAGAGTGAAAGAACCCAGTGATAATGCCATAAAACATTTCCCTAGAACAAAATGTGCTAGGGGAAAAATTGATGAGATGGAAGGAAGGGGAAAAAATTCCTCTCTCTAAAAGTCGAGGACAGGGACAAAATAATAATAAAAATTCAACTGAGTGAGACTAACTTTGTAACAACTACCAAACAGGAAGGTCAGCAACGTAATTGCTTATGTATAGCTGGACCTAATGTTAGAACTGGGAGATTTTTCATAGCGCTTTCCATTCAAGGTGAGTGCAATGACTTATCTCTAAGTCATTTTTACTAAATGGCACCTCCTGCTTTGTATTTTGCTTTCTCCTTATGTTTGTCTGAGCTATCATTCCTTACATCTTTTTAAGAATCACGGGTAAAGTTCCTTTCACACATCGCTAAAATCTCACTCTTTAACATGTATACAAAATGCCAGTTAACTCCAACCACCTAAAATTCTAAAAGAGCTTCACTGAAGAAATTATTTGTTTTTCCCAGTCATGGTTCATAAATGATCAGATTACCACTGGAAGCCATGCAAGTGTTCATTATTCTCATAACTGATCCTGGAGCGAAGTCAAAAGATGATTTGTCTAAACATGGACTTTACAGACTCCTGGGGCACTGACAGCTCGTTGAAGAAAAGCCTGGCTGACAATGTCATCTCATTACTTTCGAGGAGCAGTGTTTGTGACCACCATTTAAGAAGAAAATCATAGGCAGATAAAAGAAAGGGGAAAAAAACGCCAAAATTTTTGGATTATTGCTCACAGATTCCTCCCTAACACTAGCAGGACAGGGCCAAGAGTATCCATGGAGGTTCACTTATCACATGTCTCTGTAACAACCTGGAAACCCAGATTTGATGTAGAATTGTAGGTGCCCTTTAGCAAGAACATGGCCCCATGGAAAGCCTGTGGCCTGCCCCCTTCTCTTCTCCCCCCCCCCCCGACCTCTCCCCACTCCCTGTGGCAAATTTGCACACGCGTGTGTGGACACCCTAGTCTGCATCCCAGGTCTTCCCCAAGTCCCCATAGCCACCCTTTGGCTGCTCTCTGGGTCTGTGTGTTCATGCTGGTTTCATCATCTGCCCTCAAGAGGACAGACTTGGGGAAAATGACCATGCAGGCCCTCAGTGCAAGTGTAAGCATGGGGCCCTTTAAACAGGCACGCAACACGGAGTGTAGGTCCTGAGTAGGCGTGCTCCCCTGGGCCCACAGACTCCTCTTCCCATAGACAGGGCACAGCTGGAAGAGGACCAGAGTAGAGCCCTCTAGATTACAGGCCCAGTTTAGGGGCCCCTCTTAGCAAGACTAAAGCCAGTCCTGATTAGTGAAACTGATTTCTTTTCTTTTAAGGAAATTGGCTACCAAGAAAGGACTACATATACAAAATCAACTTTGCCACAGCTTCCTTCAGGGTGATGGCCTGCATGGGGTGGAAAAGTTAGAGCAGGTGATAAAAGATTTCTAAGAGGGGTGTTTGAAAAGACAGAGATGGATCATGTGAAATTTCAAAGGGGATGATGGGATAAAAGAAAACTCTCAAATCTAAAGGAAGAAACAGAATGAGGGTGGGAGGACTCCTTCATATCATGTACTTCTTTTCATTATACCTCCTCTCCTCATTAATTCATTTCACTCATAACGAAGTCTTTAAAAAGACCTGCTGTGTGGTAGCACTTAGACAATGACAAGAAGGGGACAAAGAGAATGTCAATATAAGAGTTCCCATCTTCAGCAATTTTGGAACCTGCTTGAGAAAGCCAGACACTTAAATGCAAAAGCAATAGAGCAGAGTGAAGTAGTTTGTGCTCAAGGACTAAAACACAGAGAGCACGAATTCAGCAAAGGTAGAGCGTGCCAGTGTGAAGTGGCCAGGAAAAGGCTGCTTCAGTTCCAGGGCAGTCTTGTCAGAATTAATAAGATTTTATGGTTTCTGGGGAAAAAAATCTTTGTTTCTCAAGAGCAATTTCTCAGTGTTCACTTTCTAGTTCTACTCCAAGTCATTTCTATTAAAATAAAAATAAGTCAGACAGACAATCTAACTAGGCAAAGATAGAACCGAGTATCAGGAACTCTACCCATCTCCTCCAGAGGGTTACATTCGTAACATGAGGAATATTAATATTGACATGTACTTAATACATTACGCATGAATGTTTAACCGTCACGATAGAGGGGATACAAGGTAAGAACTGTTGACGTTAGATACAGGTTAAGCGTCACTTATTGCAGAACACAAAAGGTCATTTCTTTGGTTGTGTGACTCACCTAGAAACTCACTACTAATAGGTTGTGTATTTAACCTGAAATTTCAAAGGTCTTTGAGAATGAGAGAAGTGGGGGGAAAGGTTTGATGGAAGTGACTCCAGACTCCAGTTATCATGGAAGGAAGGTGGCACTCTAGGTGGTAAAACTGAAAACTTTAGGGTTCGGATTAGGGACTGTGAGGGGAAAACACACTCCTGTGTGTCTCCCCTACTCTCAATCTTCTAGCATAACACTACTTCACTTCTGACACACGTGGGTTTTTCCACATATCAAGCAATTCTTCCACACCAGCTGGCTGTCCAACAATTTAACTCAATTCTGACATTCTACCTGGAGAGAGCAACAAACACCACAGGTTAAGTGTTCAGTCCTAGAAGACCACCTACCACCGCTTCAGATGCCAATTTCAAGCCCTGATTGTTATCTGTGTTACCGAGTCCAAGCTCGCTCTGCTCACCGCACCACAGGCCAGTAAACTGGAGACGAGGTGCTGAGGCAAGGAAGACGACTTTATTTGCAAAGCCGGCAGACCAAGAAGATGGCGGACTAGGGTCCCCATAAAAACATCTTATTGGGGTCCGGATGCCAGTTTCTTTTATAGAATCAGAGAGGGAAGTAAAGTAAAAAGGCAGAATAGAGAGGGAGAGGCGGGGAGGAAGTAAAGTGAAAAGGGCCAACAGTCTTGCAAAACATCTCCTGGAATGGCCAGCCTCGTGAAGGGGATGTGTTCATTTCTTCTTTCTTGCAGCCATTCACAGGTGGTAGGGTTCCCTGAGGCAGGCCATTATGTATGATTATAATAACAAAAGCAATGAAAAGCAAAGGCTAAAGTCAAAGAAACAGATCCAACATGGAGTCAAAACTGGCTCTTTCCTGTTACACCTGTACTTCCGACCAACTGGCTATAAATCAGAGGTAGCCCTGACTCCCTCTTTGGGTTAGGTTAATCTGCTACGGCGGCTGTCAGAATTCAGAAAAATAGTCTATGTATTAGCTTACTGGTTTATTACAAAGGATTCGAACAGCCAGATGAAGAGATATATAGGGTGAGGTTTGGAAAGGTCCGGAGAACAGGAGCTTCTTTTTGTCCCCATGGACGCTGGGGTGCACCACCCGCCCAGCAGAGGGGTGCATTCTTGTTCACCAACCTAGAAGCTCTCCGAACCCCACCCTTTTGGGTTTTACTGAGGCTTCATTACATAGGCATGATTGATTAAATCACTGGTCACTGATAATTGATTCAACTTCCAGCCTCTCTCCCCTCCCAGGAGATCAGAGGGTGGGGGTGAAAGTTCCAACCCTCTACCACACACGCAACCAGCCTCCCGCCCTTTCCCAAAGTTAGCTCATTAACATAAATTCAGGTGTGGCTGAAAGGGGCTCGTTATAAATAACAAGATACCCTTTTCCCCTTTATCATTCTGAGACTATTTCAGGAATTGGAGCTATTTGAGGACAAAAGACCAAATGTTATAACAAAAGACTCTCCCAATGCTCTTATGGCTTAGGAAATCACAAGGGATTTAGGAGCCTTGAGCCAGGAACAGAGATGAAGATCAAATATATATTCCTTCTTATAAATCACAATATCACAGGGACCAATGGATTCATCAAGAATAGAGTACAGAGAGAAAGTGACACAAGTTTTGCCTTATCACAAAGTAAAATGGAGACTAAGAGTGATGGGCAAACAAGGGCAAATGGCCAAGCACCACCTACACCAGAGAAGTTGAAGCAGTGTCCTTCGGGAACAACCTAGAGAAAGGATCATTAGCAGATGTACAGGTGGCCCGTTGCCCATTCATCCTAGGGCAGCCCACAGAGAACTAACAGGGCTGGATGTCAGATTCTGAGCCTGGTTACAGAAGCACCAGCCCCTGGCTAAGAGTAATCAGAGGCCAGGATTTAATAGCAATATGACTTACCAAAACCTTGCCTCCAACTCTATCCTGTCAGCTCAACATTAACGATTGGAAGAAGCCCCAGGATCTTTACTAGCTGGGTCAGGGTGTTGGGATCTAAGTCTCTGATTGCAGTTAAATGACAGCAAACAGCAACAGGATTCACTATATCAACCATCACAGCTGTGGAAGCAACTGTCACTCTTCTTATACGGGTGGGGATAAGGGATGGCAGGAATCTAAGCCAGCTTCGCAACTGACCTGGGTCATAACTATTTTCCATAGATGTTTGCAGACCATCCCTTTTTGTGGAAGGCCAACTCGCAGGGCATAAAGGTTGGATAAATTAACCCCTACCTTAAGGAAGATTATTTCCGTAAAAACCACTCAAGGAACAAGATTTTGAATTTATCTCAAGAAAAACAAATGAAGAATATATTTGGGTAAAGTCAAAACAGAAAGCGACTCTAGTAGGTTTAATCAACCATGCTAATTCTTCAGCCCTCCCTGTGTCCACACTCTTTGCCTGCCATGTGACTTGGCAGTTCCTCCCTTTAGGAAGTGGAGAATATTTCCCTGCCATTTATTGCTAGGTTCAGCCATCTGACTGTTTTGACGTTAGGATGTTTGCAGATGTGACACAAGCAGACACTTGTAAAATTGCCTGGGAAGTAGGTCTGCTCTCAAATTTCTGCATTGCCAAGAGAAGGATGTTGGGGAGGAAAAACCTTCCCTTCTTTCCGTCTAGGGTCTTTGGCTGGTCTAATAATTAAATTGAAATATAACAGATTAACAGGAGAAAAACAAATTTTGTATGTATGGGAGCCCCAGAAAGACATGAGACTCCCTGGCAGTCAAGGAATTGAGGCTTCTATACCATCCTGAGCTAAGGAGAAGGGGGTAGGGGTGTGGGGTTTCAGAGGGGAGGAAGACAATTCACAGGAAGATGAGAAAAGCAAATGTTTGGTAAACAAATGTTTGCCACGCCATGCAGATAAGTCTTCCAGATGTAAAAAGTTATCTCCGGTAATAGCTCTCTTCCTGGTACAAGTCCCCTATCTAAATTCTTTCCAGCAGCTAAGGTGGAAGTAAAAAGCTCTTCCTGAGTCTGCTGGGCACCAATTATCTTCAGCTTGAAATAATCCACATGCCAATGTGGCACATCCTGGGGCAGCCTGCCCTGAACCCCTTCAAGAACATGGCCAGCTATACCACTGGTCCCAGGAAGAGGACTGGACACATGTGGATCAGAGCCCCCCACAGCCAAGCTCAGTCTAGATTCTCCAGACACCAGCTGAACCACTCAGCTGACCCCAGCTCAGATCAGCCGACTTCCAATCTGAACCACAGATTCGAAATAATAATTGATTTTTATTTTAAGCACTAAGTTCTGGGGTGACAGCAACAACTCAGTGGTACAATGTTCAAAACTACCTTGAGGAAGTGTCTTCGCTTTGAGCACACTAAAAAAGGTAGAAGAGATGACACTGAAGGGCTAAAGGGAAAACTCTTCAGCAATAACATCAGTGCATATAAAGAAAAGCATCACAAAAGCAATTTCAGCATCTGAAATGCCAGAAATACATAAGTATTGCTAATGAGGGGAAGTAAAACAAGTGTCCTTAGGCAAAGCTCAAGAGCCTATCCATAGTCACATGTACCCTTATGTTATTAATATGCCCCACAGACCAGTCTTCATTTTGTCCTTATTAAATCTTTTTAAGTTAACAAGGTTCTTCGCTTTATATTGTAAAATAATATATCTTTATCTTCCATAAAGATGTGTGATCATGATAATAGTATTAAGATGATTTATAAGCTAAAGGGAGTGGAAAAAGACCAACTATGCCCATATTTCCATATCTCCACAATTACCATCAAATTCATAACACAATTCCATCAAGCTGATGGCACTTAATATATATTAGTTGGTGAACATTTTCATAAGGTGGAAGAAGCAAAATCTAATAAAAGGACTCCACTTTGAGGCAAAATCGGTTTATTATTCTGGACACCATCAGTCTCAGAAATTAATTCAACCATTTTTTAGGCCTAGTACATTCGGAGGTTCTTCCTTTGTTTATCAATGAAACTATTCTTTCTGGACAAAACCTTTATTTTACTACTTCTGTTTACACCATGGGATTAGAAGAATCCAGGTAGATATCTAGAATCAGATCAGGTCAGACGCACCTGTGTGAGCTCTGTATTAGAAATGGAGACTACAAAAGAGAGAGAGAGTTGATGGCTTTCACCAAAAAGCATATAATCCAGTTGTATCATTCAGGGAGATTGAGTATTCAAGGAGTAGAATGGATGGGGTGGGGCAGGGGGGAAGCTGGGGGTATTCTAGATCAGATAGCAATTGGAAAGAAGAAAAGGTAATTTCTAGAGTGATTAAGAAAAGCTCCACGGGGAAACAGTCCATATATTGGGCTTCAGATAGATGGGCTATCTGGCCAGCCAGAGGAAGACACTGATTCAAAAACCAACAACAAAAACAAGAAAACATGACAGAAATGAATGTTATTAAATGAAGACTAATGAAAAGTCTTATACTGTTAGAATGATACCTTTTAGACCATGAACAAATATTAATTTCAATCCAATCATGCATCCGAAGATAAATGCCCTTTGCATGACTTATAGTCTCTTATTGTAGAATCCCAAGGACTTCTTCCTATTATGAAACACTTATTGCCCTGTGAATCAGAAGTGAAGATTAAGAATATTTTAAGGAATAAAGAAAGTAACAAAACAAGAGATACATGACTATTGAAACCCAGCAGGACCCTGTGGGGCCCTCATGGGTACAAATCTTTCTGTGTCCCCTCCCCCCTTACTTGTTTGTAGGAAATGGGTTTCATTCAGCCTCCCAGACCTTCCCCGAGTTCCAAAGGACAGATTCAAACTTGTTAATGAGGGAAGGGAGGGGATGCAGAACAAAGGAGGAGCAGTCAAAAAACAATAGTGCAGCCCTGGGGCAGGGTCCTGGTTCCTCCTCAAGGAATATACCTAACAGTATATCTCTGAGTTCTTCTAGAGGAACTAAGGCCCCCACCCAGGTGGAGGATGGTAACTTCAGGCTGAGCACAAGATCCCTGGAGCACCGCCCTGTTACCTCACCACCAACCAATCAGAAGAAACTCACACCCTGCAGCCCAAATTTTGCCTATAAAAACTTCCCCCTGAAAACCATTGGGGAGTTCGGGTCTTCTGAGTACAAGCCACCCATTCTCCTTGCTCGGCCCTGCAATAAACCTTTCTCTGGTCCAAACCCCAAACTTCCGTTTGTTTGGCCTCACTGTGTGTCCAGCACGCAAACTTGCATTCAACACTCTCCCAAGGTCAACTAATTTCTGTTCTTTCTTTTCCTGTTCTCCTAGTATCTATCTCTGCCATACCTCTGGTTCCAGAAAATCAGGACTGCACACATTTCTTGCCTTTAAGGAATAGAATCATAGAAATGAACTGAGAATACCAACTAGCAGGAACCATTAATTGACCCTCATACCAATATTAGACTTCATTGGGCACCAAATAACCTGGAATTCCCTTTCCACCTTTAAAAAAATGAATAAAGCAAAATCTAAACTTTTATAGTTACAGCTGTGAGCCAGTAGCTTTTCCTTTCTTACTTACTTATCATATACAAAACATCTAATCTTTGATATTAAGGACTCCTCCCCTGAACATTTCTGCCTTTTGAGCATATTATTATTAATTACAGAAAGGCTACGGTTGTGCTGTAAATAAGCAGTAGGCTTTAAAGCACATTTCCCAACATCCTCTCACGGCTATAGGGGCAGGGAAAGGCAGGTGGTGTGGGCTGGACAGCATGGTGCAGAGGGACAGAAAGACAGAAGGAAATCTGGGGTCTTATTAACCAAAATGTCTCCTCCCTGTGTGGCAATCCCACTCCTGACAGAGAGCAGAGCTGCACTTTACAAACTTCTGAAAGCTGAAGCTTTCAAGCTAATATTGCTTCAAGGCCCATCATTCTGCCAGAGGTGGCAATACCTTAATTTGTCACTGTCAAGCGGGCAAATTTCTTTAAGGTCTGCTTACTGTTGCTCCATTCTGCCGTCTCTGGACACACCAGCCTGCTAATACAACAAGCATGCTGGAGATCAACTTCAGGGACCTCAGACAGAGCCCATTACTCTGAACCGCCTGCCATGTTAACTGTCCCAGCAAGAGTGATGTGACTCAGGTAAGGATATTCGATAGGCACAGGCTGCCCAAATGTGTCCGTGGTCTTGGCCGTGATGCCTTCAGGAGAGGGCACTGATGAGCAGATATCTATTTCTCTGACACTGAACGTTGAGTTTGAAACACTAATTCATTATATGAGAAATGCTTCATCCTTCTTCCTGTTAGAGGACCCAAATCGATCTCTCAGTGCACAGAGAGAACTGAAGTACGAGCCCAGAGGATTTCTCTCCAGAAGCATCCAGAGAGATTTCCCTTGAGACTGGGTCAGAGGACCCCGTAGAAAATCCCTCTTGATGTTTCCAGGTTCTTTCACCTGCATCTAATTCAAGGGACGCTGCGTTAGTTAAGAGGCGAGTACAGCACAAAGCATTAGGCTCCATGCTCTCCCTGCCACACATACTCTTCCTCCATGCAATTCACCAGCTCCTGTCTTGATGTGAGAGTTTTTCACTAAAGAACAGAACCAGGACAAGATTTTTGTGTCGTTTCCCAAAAGACTATGGGGAAACTAACACTTAACTCTGACACATGATGCAGGAGTGTGCAGTTAAAGGTTGACAGAAGCCAATATTTACAATGTTATTTAGAAATGATAGGACAGTTAGTTATAAAACCTTCCAAAACCTTATAATAACTCTCTTCCAAGGGTCCTTGCTGTGGGATCAGCTTACAGTCAGAAATTGCCTTACAACAAAGACATTTAGTGCTTGGATGATGGCAGCAAAATGAGTGAGACATTCAAAACTTCCCCTGCGACCACCCAAAGAGGCAGGCTCTATGCTGAGGCTCACCCTAGGCAAAACACTGCCCCTCTAGGAGCAGGGCCAGACAAGTGAACGTTGCCACGTCATCAGAATTCCATAGGAATCTTTCATCACTAGCGTGAGGATAAAAGTAAGTCAGATTGAGTACTTACAGGCCCCAATATTTAAGGGCACTCCAGTTTATGGTGTGCCTGATATTTTCTTTTTCTTACTACAAATTTCCTCATTTATGCTGCAATCTGCTTTCTCTCTCCCACATTTTTTTTTTTTAATTGAAATCACCTTCTGAGAATGGACTTTTTGCTTCATTTCCATTCTGATTGACTTCTAGAGTACTTTTTCCTCTGTTGAATCTTCCCTTGAATCCTCCTTCCTTGGTTTTCTAGAGGTTGTCCTTTTGGGGTTTTCCTGCTCCCCGTCATCCTTCTACTCCTCTGCCATCTCCCTTACCCCCTTGGCTTTCTTGCCCGATCCCTAGGACCAGGCACGTTCCACTCCACAGTCCTCAGACCAGTGCTTTGAACCTGGCTGCCAATTAGAATCACGTGGTGAGATTTTAAAATTCTGACGCCCATGCTGCACCCCAGACCAATTAAATCACTCTCTGGTGGGACACATGCATTGGAAATTTTTCCTTTTCATTTTTTTCCATTACATTATAAATTACACACCACGAAATGTACAGATCTTTGATATCACTTGGCAGATGAATACACCTGTGTACCCCACCGCCTCCCAACAGTAACAACTGTTTTACTGTTGTTACACAATATAAAACATTTCTGCTGCCCCAGAAAGTTCCCTCAAGTTCCTGTACAATCAGTCCTCACCCCACTGCCTCCCAACGGTAACCACTGTTTTGATTTTTACCACCACGGATTAGTTTTCCCTATCCTAGAAGTTCCTATGAACAGACCCATAGAGTACACAACTTTTGTGTCTGGCTTCCCTCACTTAACATAATGTTTTCAAGGAGGCCCACCTATGATGTAGCATATATCAGCAGTTTGCTCCCTTTAACTGTTGAGTGGTAATCCCTTCTGTGAATACATCCTGATTTCTATAAGTCCTTATTTTGCTGATGGACATCTGAGTTGTTTCCACTTTGGAGTTATGAATGAGGGGGCTGTGAACATTCTTAGACAAGTCTTTCTTCATGGACATCTATGTACTTTCATTTTTCTTGAGTAAATACCTGAGAGTTGAATTGCTGGGGCATATGGTAAATGTATATTTGTTTAGCTTTATAAGAAACTGTCAAAGTGGGTGGTAGCATTTTTAGTGTCTCATCGGCAATCTATGAGAGTTCCTGTTGCTCCACATCTTTGCCAACATTTGATGTTGTTAGTCTTTTTGATTTTAGTTGCTCTAGTGGGTGTGTATGCAGGCATGAGTAGTTTTTCAAGCTTCCCAGGTATTTCCAGTGTATGGCCACAGCTGAGAACCAGAGCATGTCTAGGTCTAAACAATTCCAATTACAAGTGTCCAAAAAGAAAGGTTTACCTTCTGAGCTAATAAGCTCTCCTTCACTATAGAAGTAAGAAAACAGTGTGTGCAAATCAGGAATGGTGTATAGGCAGTACTCCTTAATCTTTGATGTCCACACAGATCCCCTGGGGCTCTTGTTCAAGTGCAGATTCTAATTAAGTGGGTCTGAGATGGGACCTGAGATTCTTCATTTCTAACAGGCTCCCACGTGACGTCAATGCTGCTGGTCTGGAAACCACACTTTGACTAGTAAAGGTATAGAGGCAGTTCCTATATTAGGTAAGAGATTGGAATAAAACTGCAAGTCCTTCCCAAGCTATGATTCTAAATTCCAAAGACATTCACATCCTCCATCCTGATACTTTGCATGGGTTGCAATCTCTGAATATTTCCATTTGGATGCCCAGACATTCTATCAATGCCACATCTCGAAGTAAAGTCATTACACCCCCAAATGCCTGCCTTTCCAAACTTCCCTGTTTATACTTAACATTAAACCCTGCTTCTCAGAGCCATCATCCTCCTTGTCATAGAGATACCTTTGAATACAATTTCTCCTTTCTCCCCCATAGCCAGTCACCACCAAGACTTTTCAAATCTCCTTTAATTCATCCCACATTTACTGCACACCCACCTGTCTGTGAAAGGCACAATAGGAGGTACTGTGGAATCCAAAGGAACAGGCCCACCCTCCAGTAGGGTGGCAGATGCAAACAGCCATGTAACACGAGAAAGAGACATGAAATACCCTTTCTATAAGGCTGGTTTGGTCTTCACTCCGACTGCTCCCAGTGCAAGCCAGGCTGGTATGTCCACTACTGGGATAGCCTCTTCACAGGAGGCAATGCGATCACATCTTTCACACCTGACTGCCTGCACACTTCTTTTTGGCTTTTCTCCCCAAAAGCCTAAAATATTTTCCCATCCTAATGTTAACCACTTCCAGTCTAAATCCCTCCACCTCGCTTTCGGGCTTCTTTATAAGCTGTTACCATCCTGTGAGTAACAAAATCCCACAGACTGGATAGCTTATAAGCAATAGAAACTTATTTCTCAAAGTTCTGGAGACTGGAAATCTGATATCAGGGACCAGCATGGTCAAGTGAGGGCCGTCTTCCTGGTCTCAGACTTCTGGTTGTGTCTCTACATGGCAGGAGGAGGCAAGGGAGCTCTCTGGGGCCTCTTCTATAAGGGCATTAATCCCATTCACGAGGCAGAGCCCTCCAGAGGCCCCACCTCCTAATAGCATCACCTTAGGGGTAAGGTTTCAACACATGCATTTGGGGGGACACATTCAGGCCATAGCAAGTAATTTAGTATTTGTTTAAGGATCTCTTTGTTTTTCTTAATTGTCACATATGTGTTCACGTTTTTTCTTATTTAATTAAAAGATACATGAAGATAGGGTTCTTGTCCTATTCATTCATCATATCTCATGGAGCATTTTGTTAATATTTATTGGAAGAAGAGGGGAGACAGAGAAGAAAGGAAACAAATATTAATTAAAATTTTCCTATTTGTCAGACACCTTGGGATTTGCTTCGTAAAGAGCAACTTATTAATACACACAACCATTCCAGGAGGTATTATTATACTCCGTTGAAACTAACTTAGGGTAGTGACTCTCAGAGAATGGTCCTGGGACCAGCAGCATCAGCATCAACCCGGAGCTTGTAGGAAATTCAGATTTGGGGGCCCCACCCTAGACCTACTGAATGAGAAACTCTGGGGGTGGGGCCCAGCAGCCTGTATTTTAACAAGTCCCCCAAGGGGTTCTGATGCTTAATGAACTTTTATATCACCGAATTAGAGATTGAATTAATTAGCCAAAGTTAGAGAACTAGCTAGTGACAGAATTAGTCTGAGACCAAAAGCCATTCTCTTAATAGTACATCATAGCGTTTCCTTGTCTAGTTAATAGGTCCTTCTGCATAACATCTAAAGTGATAAGCCTGAAGGGATCCTACTGATTTTCCATTTTAAGACTCTAGAGTAAAATTTTCATGAAAAAAGGTGATTTAAAAAGAACATAACTCTTCCCCCAAACGACTGTTGCTATAGAAATTATTACAATACAAGAAGTTCATGTTACTTCTGTTGACGTAAATTTGAATTTCAAGGAGGCCAGAAGTACCTAATGACTAAGAAAATTGGAATTGAGTCTCTATTCTAAACCTTGTGTCTTATAGCTACTATACACAAATTGGCATCAAAATGATATAATGCCAGAGCTTAAAAATAATAAATACTAAATGAGGACTTTGTTTCCATTTCAAATACTCCACAGAGTAAATGGTAAAGGCCGAGTGAGCTTTTAATGGGCATAACAATCTCACTTGCCCTAATTATTAGATGAAGGGAAGCAATCTGTATCCACTAATCAAGTTCTATTGTCTTGCCACTCTCTTAGAGGAAAGACTTGATAGTCTCAAAGGTCTCAGAAAATCCACCAGAAAAGCCTTACTCACAAACCAGATCTCGTGAATCATCTTCCCAACACATGAAAACAGATAAGGCAGGCAGTGTCTTATAGTCATTTTCATACTTTTTTAAAATTAATTTTTATCGGAGTATAGTTGCTTTATAGTTGTTGTGTTAGTTTCTACTATACAGCAAAATGAATCAGCAATAATGTACATTTCCATACTTAAAAAAAATCATTGTTTATTTTACAGCAATAAGATCAAGTTGATACTTTATTAGAATCTAAAAAAAGATATTATGATAATACAAAAAGGCCCATTTTTTTCATTTTGTGAGGACTGTTCTGTAAGTTTTTGTTTGTACATGTAAGAAAAAATATGATTGCATTCCGTATAAGTTGCTGCTATTAAAAATCAATTTAAGATCATAGCAGTGTGTCAGTCATGCTACATGGACCACCCACGCTAGGTAAGGCTTTACATATTGGCCACTGTAGACAAGACTTCTGAATATGTTGCCTCTTAACAGACCCAACTGAACACTACTATAAGGAAGGAATGATTGTTAGAGATGGAAGGGACCTTAAAGATCATTTAGTTAAACTCCCTTATTTTGCAGGTGATGAATCTGGAGCCCTGAAAATGAAGGTGACTTCTTCCTGGACATCATCAATGGCAGCAGAACCCAGAATGAAAGGCTCTTGACTCTTACCTAGATCAGTTCACTTTACAACGTACTCTAGAATATCAGTGTAATTCATTACTGTCTTGCCTGGTTCAGGAGTTTTAAAAGGAACTCATTCATATGAGTAAAATGGGCTTAGGTAAAGTTTCTCAGTTTGACTCATCCCTTTAGTGATGAAGAGAAATTTAGGTGGGGGGAAGTGGGGGAAAATTATTCCCTAGTCTCCAGATTTCTCCAGAGGGAAAACAATTTTCACTCTACTCCATGATGAGAAAGAGAAAAGAAGGAATCCACTCAGCTTCTTCCTCTTTCATCACTGCCTTACCGTATTCCAAGTACAGGTCTTTGGTGTCCTTAGGTAGGTTTATTCCTAGGTATTCTATTCTTTTTGATGTGATGGTAAACGGGATCTTTAGTTTCTCCTTCTGATAGTTTGCGGTTAGTGTAGAGAAATGCAAAAGATTTCTGTATATTAATTTTGTATCCTGCAACTTTATCGAATTCACTGATAAACTCTAGTAGTTTTCTGGTGGCATCTTTAGGATTTACTATGTATAGTATCATGTCATCTGCAAACAGTGAAAGTTTTACTTCTTCCTTTCCAATTTGGATTCCCTTTATTTCTTTTCCTTCTCTGATTGCTATGGCTAGGACTTTGAAAGCTATGTTGAATAAAAGTGATGAGAGTGGGCATCCTTTCCTAGTTCCTGATCTTAGAGGAAATGTTTTCAGCTCTTCACCATTGAGTATGATGTTAGCTGTGGGTTTGTCATATATGGCCTTTATCATTTTGAGGTATGTTCCCTCTATGCCCACTTTCTGGAGAGTTTTTATCATACACAGATGTTGAATTTTATCAAAAGCTTTTCCTGCATCTAATGAGAGGATCATATGGTTTTTATTCTTCAGTTTGTTAATGTGGTGTATCACATTGATCAATTTGCAGATACTGAAAAACCCCTGCATCCCTGGGATAAAACCCACGTGATCACGGTGTATGATCCTTTTAATGTATTGTTGGATTTGGTTTGCTAGTATTTTGTTGAGGATTTTTGAATCTATGTTCATCGGTAATATTGGCCTGTAATTTTGTTTTGTGATATCTTTGTCTTGTTTTGGTATCATACTATCCAAGGCAATCTACAGGTTCAATGCAATCCTTATCAAAATACCAATGGCTTTTTTCACAGAACTAGGACAAATAATCTTAATTCATATGGAAACACAAAAGACCCCAAACAGCCAAAACAATCTTGAGAAACAAAAACTGAGCTGGACGAATCACACTCCCTGACTTCAGACTATACTACAAAGCTACAGTAATCAAAACAGTATGGTACTGGCCCCAGAAAGACCCACAGATCAATGGAAGAGGACTGAGAGCCCACAAATAAACCCACACACTTATGGTCGATTAGTCTATGACAAAGAAGGCAAGAATATGCAATGGAAAAAGACAGTCTCTCCAATAAATAGTGCTGGGAAAACTGGACAGCTACATGTAAAAGAATGAAATTAGAATATTCTCTAACACCATATACAAAAATAAACTCAAAATGGATTAAAGACCTAAATGTAATATATTCTTTTTCTAAATGTAATACTGAATACTATAAAACTCCTAGAGGACACCCATTTATGATAAAAACCCTCCAGAAAGTAGGCATAGAGGGAACTTTCCTCAACATAATAAAGGCCATATATGACAAGCCCACAGCAAACATCATCCTCAATGGTGAAAAACTGAAAGCATTTCCACTAAGATCAGGAACAAGACAAGGTTGCCCATTCTCACCACTCTTATTCAACATAGTTTTGGAAGTTTTAGCCACAGCAATCAGAGAAGAAAAAGAAATAAAAGGAATCCAAATCGGAAAAGAAGAAGTAAAGCTGTCACTGTTTGCAGATGACATGATACTATACATAGAGAATCCTAAAGATGCTACCAGAAAACTACTAGAGCTAATCAATGAATTTGGTAAAGTAGCAGGATACAAAATTAATGCACAGAAATCTCTGGCATTCCTATACACTAATGATGAAAAATCTGAAAGTGAAATCAAGAAAACACTCCCATTTACCACTACAACAAAAAGAATAAAATATCTAGGAATAAACCTAACTAAGGAGACAAAAGATCTGTATGCAGAAAATTATAAGACACTGATGAAAGAAATTAAAGATGATACAAATAGATGGAGAGATATACCATGTTCTTGGATGGGAAGAATCAACATTGTGAAAATGACTCTACTACCCAAAGCAATCTACAGATTCAATGCAATCCCTATCAAACTACCACTGGCATATTTCACAGAACTAGAACAAAAAATTGCGCAATTTGTATGGAAACACAAAAGACCCCGAATAGCCAAAGCAATCTTGAGAACGAAAAAAGGAGCTGGAGGAATCAGAGTCCCTGACTTCAGACTATACTACAAAGCTACAGTAATCAAGACAGTATGGTACTGGCACAAAAACAGAAAGACAGATCAATGGAACAGGATAGAAAGCCCAGAGATAAACCCACTCACATATGGGCACCTTATCTTTGATAAAGGTGGCAAGAATGTACAGTGGAGAAAGGACAGCCTCTTCAATAAATGGTGCTGGGAAAACTGGACAGGTACATGTAAAAGTATGAGATTAGATCACTCCCTAACACCATACACAAAAATAAGCTCAAAATGGATTAAAGACCTAAATGTAAGGCCAGAAACTATCAAACTCTTAGAGGAAAACATAGGCAGAACACTCTATGACATAAATCACAGCAAGATCTTTTCTGACCCACCTCCTAGAGTAATGGAAATAAAAACAAAAATAAACAAATGGGACCTAATGAAACTTCAAAGCTTTTGCACAGCAAAGGAAACCATAATCAAGACCAAAAGACAACACTCAGAATGGGAGAAAATATTTGCAGATGAAGCAACTGACAAAGGATTAATCTCCAAAATTTACAAGCAGCTCATGCAGCTCAGTAACAAAAAAACAAACAACCCAATCCAAAAATGGGCAGAAGACCTAAATAGACATTTCTCCAAAGATATACAGAATGCCAACAAACACATGAAAGAATGCTCAACATCATTAATCATTAGAGAAATGCAAATCAAAACTACAATGAGATATCATCTCACACCAGTCAGAATGGCCATCATCAAAAAATCTAGAAACAATAAATGCTGGAAAGGGTGTGGAGAAAAGGGAACCCTCTTGCACTGCTGGTGGGAATGCGAATTGGTTCAGCCACTATGGAGAACAGTATGGAGGTTCCTTAAAAAACTACA